>NW_005187637.1:49776-78951 GCF_000239375.1 Pundamilia nyererei | reverse complement strand
TATATATATATATGCATGCATGCCTTTGCAAGATGGTTGGAAGTACTGTGTAAATACTTTATGGTTGATCACAGATATATACTATAATGTCCTTCCTCCACCCCCCCACCCCCCAATTTTTGCACATGTCGAGGAGCGTGTCAGGCTACATTTCACTGTGTGTTATACTTGTATAACTATGCATGTGACAAATAATAAAGAACCTTGAAGAACCTTGAACCTTGAGATGGATTAAATTTTTTTTTTTTTTTCTCCTTTTCTTATACAGAATCGTCCCTCGGTTATTACCTGTGCCCCTGCGAGCAACCGCAACTGCAACCTCTCTCACTGCCACATGAATGGTTGCACTACTAGCCCACCTACTGATCCGAGAAAGGCTAATGGTAAGTCTTTTAAGATACTTGCACTAACAAACTAATATATTTGTCTTTCCATGTACTGATTTGCTAAAGTATGACAAAAAAAAAAAAGATCTAAAAGACCTGTGGAGTTTTAAAGTCAACAGTGCTGGGTGGTTGCACAAAAATATATCCAAGTTACATATTTTTATTTTGCTAATTTAACCAATTTATCAATGTTAAAATCCAACTTTGTCAATAATTAAGAGCAATTGAACAAGTTGGTGTCTCTGTCCTTTGTGTATGTGTTCTCAGTCTCTTTCCAAACATAAAAGTAATATGTGGTTGTACATTGGCCAGTTTGAAAATTCTTGAGTTATCATGCAGCCCTAATCAGATGTAGTTTGAGTTTTTGACTCACTGTTATGCAAACTAGTTTATTGCAATGGTTGCACACAACAAAAGCTTATCCTAAAATGAATTACACCCGTATATTGCACTAGATTTTTTAAGATTTCTGATTTAGTTTAAGTCTAAACTGAATCATAAAGGCAACCTCTGAAAATGACACATTCCTAGGAAAAACTGTAGTGAATGAAACAAATTGTATCTGAATCCGTATTTGATCTATTGTAAATGTACCAAATAGTGTAACAAAATGAAATGGTTAAAAAAAAAAAAAATCTAAAAACTAATTTTCATGCACTCAAGCTATTATATGTTCTGCACTTTGCATCAAATTTGCAATCAAAGCTATTTTTCAAAATACCCAGCTGTGTTTTTCCTAGACTTTGATAAGAGAGCATCTCCAAAGCTGATTTTTTTTTTTTTTAATTTTTGTATTGAACTGAGAAATCAAAAGGTATTTATTCAGTTTTCAGTTTAGATGCATGGAAATAATAATTTCTTTTTGGTCTTCCTCCACGTGATGTTATTCCATCCAATTTAGTATGCGATCCTGTGATTGAGGAGCACTTTCGTCGAAGTCTTGGAGAGAACTACAAAGAAGCAGAGTCTGTGTCTAATTCAGTGTCCATAACGGGTTCAGTGGATGACCATTTTGCCAAGGCACTGGGAGATGCCTGGCTCCAAATCAAGGCCAGGGGTGGGGGCCATCAAACTCCAGACGCTGATCCGTGAATCAGAGGGGAGTAAACATTATAATCACTTAAGTATGTGCAAATGAGAGTAGAGATCGCTCGCTCTCATTTCTTGCCAAGAATCAACTTCCCTTAACCAAGAACAGAGTAAGACATATGGTGCTCACACCGGCTGTTCGCTTGTGGACCTCAAGGGTCAACCTTCTGTTAGCTCAGATTTGTAATCTGAAATCATTAAATCTCTCTTATAATAGAAGAGAATCTTAATATTGAATAGTTGGGTTGACGGTGTTAGTTGTGGAAACAATCACAGATTTTATTTTGAAATGAAAATGAGATTCACAGAGTGGTCAGTTGTTCAGAGTTCATGCTCTGTTTTACCTGCCTTTCACCTGCCTTGATAGCCAAAGAGTTTCCTGCCTTTCCAATCAACATATAAGCCATGGATTTACTCTTTATTTTCATCTAAATCACACTGCTTTTGAATTTATATTACTTGAAAAGGACAACCAGGTCTCATTTGCACTATTACATTTCTGACCGTTTAAGGTAGCAGGTTACCTGTTTCAGTTGGAACTGATGTGTTCACGAATACATTTGTGATTGTGATAATGCAATTAAGGCTCTGGTCCCCCGCTTTGTGAAGACACTAGCCTAATCAGTCTTCTTTATGATGGTGAACTGGACGTATCCACTGTTAAATAATTATAGTTTCCTGTCTATACACTCACTGTGGGCGATTACTTAATAAACTAATATCACAGTAGATATCTAACTAGACAGCATGTTTTAAATAGCTGGGTTCTATTACAATCCTTATTCTATACTATATATTTACTCAGAATTTATTTTTTATCTGTAACATTTTAGAAATACTCACTGCTGGTACAGTTGTACTCAATATATTTTTTTGTATCCGGTTTTCATTAGTATATGTAGATGTATATCCTAGCATCCATCTACAAGTCACAGCCTCTGGCAAGGTTGTATGAATACAGTTAAATAGGCTGCATTGCTTTTTTTTGTTTTTTTTGTTGTTAATTCTGTGGAGCTGAACACTGCGGCTTTACACAAGACTGAATACAGCTAAATCTGACTTTCTGTAGCTTTTTATTAGCAGTGACTTTATTTATTGTTCACATGTTGATAGTTTCATGTTGACTTTTGGCAAAATGCAGTGACAACAGATCTTTGACTTTAATGTGTTTCTTTTTTTTGTTCCTTTTTTTTTTTTTTTTTTTTTAATGGTTCATTCCATGTAAAGTTCATTAGTGCCTCCCACCCCTCACCTCCTCACAGTAAGCACATTAATTTTTTTCTACAGTAACTACAGTATGCTTAATAAAGCCACAGAAAGTTACAGGAAACTAAATGGTGCATTCAAAGTTTTTGCACTTTTTAATTTGTGATATAGAGTAACTGAAACAAGCTTTAAAAATTTTTTTAGAGTAATTGGTTATTTCGTACATTTGATACTAGGCTGATCTTCTAGCTGTGATATTTTTTTCCCTTAATTTTGTAGTCGTCATTGTTTGGGTCACCTTAAAATGTAACTTATGGTCGAACCGTTCGATACAGTGGTATGCATATGTATCAAACAATACAACATTTTTAATTTATTTTATCAACTTTTCTTCTGAGGATGCTGTCTGTGTTGAGAGCACAGTGGATCTGCGTTCGACTACTCCGCCTAGGCTGCACTGTCGAACGCAGATCCACTGAGCGCAGCGCAAGGTAGCAAGACCGAAGCGAAGCTCCTTGCAACATGGCAAATTTAACCTCCCCCACCCTCATTCAGATCTGGCGTTTGGAACTATTTTGGTTTTCATGTGAAGTATAACCCTGAAGGTAAGCGCGTCATGGACTAAAGTAAAACAGTATGTCAGATGTGCCATGCAATGCTCAATTACATGGGTGGGAACTACTGCGTTAGCGCAGTTAGCTCGTTAATGTGTTGATGCTGTCCAGCCCCATGCACGGGGCGATCCGCGGTAGCTCGTTAACGGAGATTTGCCGTGTTGTGGTGTTAACGTCATTTCAGATTAACGCTGACAGCACTAGTGGGAACACAACGAATATGACTGCACATTTACTCCGACATAAGATAAGATATCCTTTATTAGTCCCACACGTGGGACATCATCCTAGTGCAAAGACAAGTGGAAGCAGACAAAAACAACAAGCAGCATGCTACAAATTTTACCCGAGTCATTTAGACAGCCGTTAGCACATGATTCTCCTTATGGGGACCTGATATGTTTAATATGCTGCTGAGAATATAGCCCAGAAGAAGCGTATAGTATAGCTTTTATTTTGGAAAGAGCCATTTCTCTGTAATAAAGTCTCTTTTCCAAAGATGAGTGATTTCTCGATCAGATAAATTTATTATTTTATCCCTTTGTTGTTTCAGCAACATTAAATTTAAAAACTGTACTTTTGAGTTAAAATATATGTTTATAATTTTAATAAATGACAAATTAAAAAAGCATGAACTTTTTTTTTTTTTCTTTTTGTATGGAAAAACTATTGAACCAAGTATCGAACTGAACAGTGAATTTGCTCAAACTTTGAAGGTAACTACTTTTATGGCTTCATCAAACACATTAATAAAAAAAATCAGCTAATTCGATCAGGTGGGGGCTTTTTTTTTTTTTTTTTTCTCCCAACAGTAAGAACAACAAAGGATTTCTCCATTGCTTTAGATTTTCATGCACTTGCAATATGGGTGTCCTTTTATAAGTAGGCATCAACATTCCATCACTGCTGCCTGATGCCAAGCTGTCACTTCAGTTGTGTTTAGCTTTTACTGTTACAAGTATTTTGTCTGTTTTGAATCAAAGTGATGTCATGGTGTGTGCTGCAAAAGTTTTGATTGGGGGAAAAAATGAGAAAAGTTTTGTCTTTTTCTGCAGTGACGTTTCGGTTAAGTTAAATTTTTCCTCTTGTCAAATTCTCTTTTGTTAGCGTAAACTATTTGTCCACACTGACTGAGATGGGGGTATTGTAAAGTCTAATTTTGGTCATTTAACTGCCTGTGAAAATCTATACATTTGTTATTAATATTCTGCAATTTTTAAGTCATTGCATACACTATCCTGACTTTATACTTTAATTTACTCACAAGACTATCATTGCGCCGTGCGGAATGATTGATTTTTATTATTATTATTTTCTTTCGGTAGTGTACTTCTCTGTAGCATGGATGCTCAATATCTTGTAATCATGGATTCTAACTTTCTACAGGTTGATTATTTTCCCACAGTTGTCAGATGATTATTATGTGCAGGAACACAACAGCCTCTTGATCCAAGACTTTCTTTGTGTCAAAAGTACTTCTGTAACACTATTAGTTTGTGTAGGATTTGTTCGTACCATAGTAGAAATTAGGGTTTGGCACAGGATCTGCTTGTTTGACACAAGTAGGGTTTTCAATAATATGTTTGGGGTTTTAGTCAATTGTTATTTAATTTCTGTATTTACACTACCTGTATCTCAGACTGTTTAAGGTGTCATCCAAATACAAAAAACAGTTGTGCATTTTTGTCCTTATTTCTCTGGAAGAAAACGCCACTTTTTGTTTTGTTTTTGTTTTTTTGTTTTTTTACTTACATTTCTTCAAAATAAACATATAATGCCTGCCTTTGCATATGTCTTTTTGTCCTTTATAATCACTTGTAACTGAAATTAAGAGAGTAGTGGCAAATACAGTGAATGGTTACAGTTTGCGATTAATTTATTGTCTACACAAATCTGTAGTTAAAATAGTTTTTTGCCAGAAAACAATGGGTAAGATGTTTGTATGAGCTGAAATAAATAAAACCTCACAATCTTCCCATACAGTGCTGCCTTGATTCAGAGTAGTGTATATGGGGGATTTACACAGTATTTAGGCTGTTTCACTCTAAAGTCTAACATTTGAATCTACACTTTATTCATAATGTGAAGTGAGTTTAAGTTTTATTTAAATAAAAACACCTGTCAAAAAATATTCAGCCTTCGTAGCTCTCGAGCCAGTGTTTAGGTAAATCCTTTTTTCAGACTGTCCTTGACGTGTCAGCAATGTGTTGGGAGTCTGCGGTCTGCCTGGAAGAATAAAGGGGGAGCCTAATGAGACATGCACAGTGTGCTTGCTACAAGTGCTGCAAAAGGCACCTTGACAAAGTGCTGAATTTATTTTTTTAATATTTTTGAAAATGGGGAGCTTGTGTTTTAAAAGACACTTGAATAAATTTGCAGAAACAGTTTTAAAACATGTCTTCACTTTCTCATTATGGGTTAATTATTGTCATGTGATGGAGAAGAAACAAGTTTAATCCATTTGAAAACATGCAATAACAATGTGCAAGGAATGAAGGGGGTTTGAATACTTTGTGAATTTGTTGTACATAAAATGTTTCATTGTTTTACATTATTCTGATTAACACAAAAGTGTAGCTGTTGACACTGTATATGGCATGCTTATTCACATACAAGCTATTTGAGGGTTATCTGGAGATGCAAAAAGCTACGTAGAAATCTGAAGATTATTTATGAAATTGGAATGGTGCAATCACACGGTCTCAGTAATTAAAGCTGCCTTTTATGAACCATCTTATCAGGAATCATTGCTCATGTTCTGTTTTCACTTACTGCTGCTGGTTGAAATGAAGTGGTTTATCAATGTATTAGTGAGACCACTTAAACAAAGTGGAATCGGGGCTGGGGAATGGCAGTGTGTAATGGTGTTTCATCACCTGCTTTTCTGTTACTACTTTGTTAACCCTGTGATTTTTGCCTTTTGAAAACTCTTCTGAAAAGCCACTAACATTGCAAAAATATTTTATTTTCTGTAAAAGATGGCTTTAGAAAACTTGGATCACACTGGGTATGCAGATTAGCAGCATAGTATGCACACCTCTGGGCTTGAATGAAAACAAACTCTGCTTTGAATATTGAAGACACATTAAAACGAGCCTTTATTTAATTGTTACTGCATTTTTTTACTTAAAAAAATGTAATAAACGTTTAAATAGTTACTGTAGCATAGTTGATTTCCTCAGATGTTGACAGGTCAAGAAGTGCGAGTAGAAACGATCCACCTTTGGCGGTGTTGGAGCTTGATGGAATCTGACACTTCACACAACAACTTTGGGGCTTGCAAGAAGTGGCAGTTAAGGGGAACTTTGGAGGTCAATACAAATTTTGGGAAACTAGGAAATGTATGAGATAAAATTGTGTATATGTCGGGCATACAAACAGAGTGAAAATTCACACAAATTACACAAATCCACTCCTCCACTGTATCATAAGCAAACCCAGCAAACCCTTAAAAAGTCCACTGTGGAAATTTTGATAAAGAGGGGTCGACAAATGGGTTGATAATAGTTGTTTTGTGCATTTGTGAAAATAGACTCCAAACTGTGCCACTTGTCCACAATTAACAAAAGTATGTTTGGATAAAAAAGTTTGATTACACATGAGAGTTGAAATATTAACCTGTGGGTTGCAACTAGCAACCCCCCCCCCCCAAAAAAAACAAAAAACCAAAAAAACCAAAACCCATTAGATGGGTAGAATTTAAAAAAGAGGTTTTACTAGAAGTCGGGAAGGGTTCCACCAAATATTAACAAATTCTGATTGGAAATTTAATGCGCTCAGTCATGAAAGTGAAAAATTGAAGTTTTGAAACGACTCTCACAGTTCCCAGACTTGAAAGTCTTTAAATAGAACTTAAACATGCTGTTCCCACACAAGGGTATGAGACATCTTAGAACTAATGTATGAAATGTCTTAAATAAAGAACAGAGAGACTTTGAGTTGGCTGCAGGTATTTACACAATGTCAAATGTAGAGTAGGTAAAATTTCCTTAGTACAAAACACAATTATCTTCTATATCTGAAACGTTAACTTTTTCCCCAGAGGTACCCATACTTTTTCTAAGCAAATATTACAAATAAAGTTGACAAAACCTAAAGAATTACTCAGAAATGTTGCTTTTTAGTTACATACCTGAATATTTGCTGACACCGTGAGACTTTTTCTTCTCTGTCTTTGTGCTTCGGTCCCTGTCCCATTTGCGGTTGCTAAAATGTTCTCTATAGATTTAGTTTTCCAGTAGAGCATAAAAAGCCTGTTGACAAAGTGGTCTCACAACAGCTGTATATTTAATGTCTTTCTATTTCTACTTACTGGCTGTGTGCGCATGCAATAAATTATACGGCCAAGTTGGCTTGTTCTCCACAAGCAGCTGACTTCTTCCCCTTGACATTGTGGTTGAAGCCTCTTTGCGCTCAGCTGGCCATAGATGGTGTTTGTTTGATTTGGTGTCATGGTAACAAAAGGCTGGATAATTGCAGCTGGAACAATCCGTTACTTTTAAGGCAAGAAAAAGGGGAAATTATTGCTGGTGACTCAGTGGTGGGGATTGTCTGATGGACAATTAAGCATCAACCCAGAAAAAATGTTATCCCTTGAACTAATAATGATGGAAAACAATTGTAATCGTATCTGGGATTTTGTGATGTCTTCTTTTCAAACAGCAGATGGCGTTGTTAAACTGCGCTACAGCACTCACAAATTCTACAGTTGCTGAAGATCAAACAAAGAGCGTCATCATCCTGGGAAGGTTGATTTGGATGCAGCATTTCTTTTAGTGTGTCTATTGGTAATATGCAAATGCACTTTGCACATAAAAAGGTTCTATAAGTAACAATACATTGCTTTAATGCTGGGAGCAGAATGCGTTGCTCTCAGTATGTAGATTACTCAACATGGCCCCATATCCTAGACTTCTGCTTTCAAGGGTCTTTTATGACATTTTATTTTACATTCATTTTTGAATTGGAGAAATTCTGGTGGATTAATGATTTTTTTAAAAGGTGAGCTATAAATAGAATTCTCAAAGGCAGAATGAAAATGTAAATTAGCTTACCTCCACTTTACTATAGCAAATTTGATTTCCCCCTCCCCCCCTTTTTTGTGGTTTGGTGTTGCTTTCACCCCTCAGGCTCAAATCTGCTCAAAAGCCCCTCCAACAGACCACTGCCTCCACAAGATTAGCCAGCCATTCACCAACCACAATGCCCCTGCTTCTGCTGCTGCACCGTGCCTTCCAAGGAAGCCTCCTCATGTGGGATTACGGGGAGGAGATCCACATTTTCCTGCTTGCGCAAAACCAATCGCAGATACTCACAAAACCGACTCACACAAGCACACATGCACGCACGCAAATGTCAGGCCGCATCGTTAGTCGACACGAAACAAGTGTCTAAATCAAGATGACACATCAGGGTCATGCCAAATTCAGCTTGGCCTCTTCAATGTGTGAAGGCCACAAGGAGCATGACATCTGTGCTCGGGATGGAGGACTGGTCTCTCATTCGCTGCCTCCTGCTACATCTGTAACAGAACGGACTCTGCTGCTTTCAGACGTAGTCGAGACAAACATATGTCGAAATCTGTCCTCGTTGTTTTGTGCTCTCTTGCTTACCTAAAAATGAATGAACCAATGAAAACAGGCTCCGGATTTATAATCGGTCTAATTGACTAAATGCATGATTTCACCATAGACTCAATTTTTAAAAAAGTGGTCCTTGGAGTGTCAGACATGTTGGCTCACATATTGTGCACATGCTGGCCTTCGCAAATGGCTGATAGAGATCTCATTCATTCGTTTGCATAATTCCAAATTTGTTGTGCCTGAATAAAATCCAAGGCTGCATCCCTATCTACAGCAACCCCCCTGTGCACAGTGTCTTGGGAATTTGCATGATTGCCTGTAGATTATTTGAACATCATCTATTCCCCCTCCTCTTTTTCTTATTTCTGTGGCTCTCTGCTGTGAGGATGCACACACATCCTTGGGCAAAAGAATCTAAAATAGATCATACGAGCAACTGGAGTAGATGCACAGGCACAGGAAGCAGCTCACGGGCAGACTTGAGTCATGCTGGCAAGATCATGCACCCTGAGCTGACAGCCCAACACACCCGATTACTAAGCACGTCATTTCTAAAATGCAGCCGCAGCCTCACCATAGGTCATAAACAAAAGAGGAAAAGTTGAGATCCAATGCGGGCTTACACCTATAGGACTCCTGAATGTGTTTTAATTACGCGCAGGGGTCTTTTGTGCTTTAAGAGTGACCTGATGAACGTCTCTGGCTCAGGCAATTGTGCCTCATTCATTGTGTCATGTGGACTGCTGGCAATGGCATAACCTTTGTGGAGGGAAGGGAAGACAACACGGTCACTCTAGATAACAGTCTTGCAATGAACAGAAACAGACCCTGTCAGGCCATCTCAACATCAGTTTTCAGCTGCACACCATTACAAACACACTCTACCAATCACTCGTTGCCTTTTCCGCTCTTCCTCCATCCATCAGTTAAGACAGGTCCTTCTTCATAAGGCCTCCTTGTGTGGCACGCAGGCTACACTGATTTGGCAGGATCCTATACATACATTTCTCCTTTACATCCCTCTACACTCAATCAGCTTCATTATTGACCTGCTTTGCTGAACACTTTGGCGGGCCATATCGCCGTATGGTGCTCGATACAGCCAGTGATCTCCCACTGATTTAGTTGGCTTAAATTCCTCTCTTTTATATATTATTGATTTGTAAATGATTGATTTAAAGGGCCATCTGCTGCACAATAGCATGAATGTTCTGTTGTTTTGTTGTTCCTTTAAAATAATAAATTGCTTCCAATTAGGACAATCAAATGATGCGCAAATATTTCTGTTTAGTTTGCGACTCCATTCTTACTAAATGTTATAACGACACCATATAATTATTTAGATTTCCTCTCTTAACGACTGACAGAAAGGATGTGCATTGCAACATTGGGTTTTGGGCACTGAACAGAAGATAGATGTTTGAACCATCACTGAGGGGCATTCTCATCTCTCATTATACAGCTTGTTAGGGCCCACATTACAGCTGCTCGACTGAGCACCCATAATAAGGAAAATGACCCAACACCGATATGAGCAGTAATGTTTTTCTTCTCACGGCCGTCTACTACTGGCTTCCATGGCCCTATCTCTTTCCTCTTGTCTGTCTGCCGCCCCCCTTTGCCACAGCACCTCACCACCACCAACTCTACCACTCCCCCCTGTGTGTTTGGCAGTCACACAGTGGGCCATGTGTGTGCTGAACACGTTACATAATGCCCTCCTTTCACTGCACTCCAGATCAAAGAGAACAATCCAGCACAGAAAAATTGCTCCTTGCTGATTTTCCTTCTCTTCCACCATCGCATTGTTTTATCAGACTTCAGTACCAAGAGACTGTACAGTAGATTGTATCATTATCCGCTTCAGCATTCCCCTTCATGTTGAAAACCAAACAGCAAAATGGGGAATGATCTGAGGTTGACTGTTAAAAAAAAGAAAAAAAGTTAGGTCGGCAGGGCATGACGATGCTCCAATTGAGCCTCACTTTTGGAGGTCAGAAAAAAAAATCAAGACGGTAACAGTCAGTATGCTTTAATAAAATGAATTTAAATATCCTCAGGCTACTCAGCTTCATCTTTTTCATATATCCTGAAAAAACCTGTTATAATTATAATGAAAACTTTTTTTTGTAAGAGGCTTTCCAATCAGCATTTTGCAAAATTCTCTTTTAATTCCACTAAATACCTGACTAGATGTATGCACGAATCCAGCAACGAAACAGTCAAATAAAAGAGCAGACCATGCCACCTCTTTTTCATGCTAAAATAAAAGTCTCCATCAAGAGGAGGAAACAGCAGCACAGAGAGACAAAGAGCAAGAGAGCATCAAACGCTGTCAGAGGGGCTGGGCCTGTCCACAACACTGTGAGGATTGAAGTAATGAGTGTGTGCTGGAGGGACATTTACCTCTATTTTGAGACTAAAGGGTGAATGTAAAAAAATATAATGCACCAAAAGAGCTGAAGCTGTTCATTTTTCAGAATAAATGCTCTAAAGGAGCAAACACTTGCCAGTGTGCCTTGATATGTGCCATGACATAAGTTACATTTGATACATAAAGGTATACATGCCATGTATACAACATTTTTTCTCAGTGTCTATCTTCACAGTGAGCGTCAGCTGATTTAGAAGTATTTGATCCCCTCCAGACAGCTGGGATCAGCAGCAGTCCTTATCTCTGTTAACCCCCCAGTGATGGAGAGTGGTTCACTGGTCCAAGGGAACAGAGTGGCTGGGCTATCACTGGCCCTCAGCCCGGGGGGAATGAGCAGGTGAACCAGGAATAAAAGCATCTTTAGGACAGAGCACATGCTTGCAATAGTGCATAGCAGACCATAAGTTGTGCAGCTGCAGCATCAAATGAATTGTGGGGGAATGGGAGAGGGCAAGGCTTCAGAATGGGTTTGCCGCTCAAACTGTTATCACACCTGACAGTGTCTGGTTTGGGATCCAGTGGTGCACGCGGCATACGTAAGCGGCTGGTCATCTGTAAGGCAGAGTGATAGGGTGTGACGTGTCACACGCCACATTAAGCCCAGCCAGAGGATGTGTTTGACAGACCACAGGAACTTACTCCAGCTTTGCCTTGACTCATATTGTCAGACCTACTTGGTAGTTCCAAGTTCTCATGTGGAGCCTTAATCAAATACAGACTTTGATTACAGTTTCATCCATGATTTTTATTTACGTTTTTTTGTGTGAATGTGATGTGTTCATGATGTCATATCACAATGATACCTTATTTTCTTAACATATCAAACAGCTTATGGCAAGACTATACAAGTTTTGGTTTAATATGCCTCCTTTAAGGTAAAAAGAAATTATCCAAAATATGTAATTTGTATGTTTAAACATAAAAATTCAGTTAACTTGTAATAGAAAGGATAATTGTTTTAATTTTAGTAATCGACTAGGTGACGTGTATACGTTTTTACCAGTGAACAGTATTTTCAGGTGGCAGTCATGGGTGAATTTCCTGGTAGGCCAGTCCCTGGCTGCTGAAACTAGCTCTTGGGGAAGAAGCCTGAGCTAGTGCACGAGGTTCAGAGATATCATCTGGATAGATTGTCCTTGGTGAGAGGTGGCAGAGGTGTGTACACTAGTATCCCCCCAGTTCACTGCCTGCATGTTGGGATTTTCCCAAGTAGATGAGAAAGTGGCTTCCTTGCACTAGCTCAGGCTTCTTCCCCAAGAGCTAGCCATTGTCTTGCTGGGAGACTTCAATACTCATGTTGGCATCAACAGTGAGGAACAGCCTTCCTGATCTGAACCAAAGTAGTGTTTTATTATTGGACTTTTGTGTCAACCACAAACACAGTTCAAGCCATGCTCCACTCCTTCATTGTTTACCAGTAAAAATATATGAAACGTTATAATATGTATTTTATTTTTTAAATCAGACATTTATACTTACATACTCAAATGTTTACAGACACCAAGCCTCCCATTTTACTGCTGTCTACAAGTTTTGATATATGTGTGCATGTTTTAGGAGTAAAATTATGGTAAAAATGACTTTTTTTCATGGTGCTCAACAACCATCTCCATAAAACTCCAATATTCTAGCGAAATAGAATTTTTTAAAAATTGTGTTTTGTTAAATTTTTACATTTTTGTTTCTGAAATGTATGTCAAAGGTTAAATTTTGAGCCATTTGTACCAAATATTTAGACAGATAACGTATCATTTTGTAATCTAAAAGAATATCTAAAGGATTTCGACTGTTTTATCTGATTATTACATAAGTAAGGGGCCAAGCAAACATGTACCTCAGACGCAAACAGGTAGATTTACCACCGCTGAAAACAAATCATTGCTTACTTTGTTTTTTCTTTACTGTCAACTTTGACAACAACCAAAAGAAAAGTGTTCTGTAAATTACACATTCAATAACCAATTACAGTCACTGTTATGAAAAACAAACAAACTGATAAGCCTGTGTAGGACTGTGATTCATCAGTAAGGGATTTCTTCAGCGTGACCATTTTTCTCCACCTAACCTGTCATGTGAGCATGAGATCATTAAGTCCTGTCCACATATTCAATGATAAGTAATAAGAAAGTTAAGAGATCTCCAACCACGCCCTCCCTAACCAGCACTTGGATTGATTATCAGAAACTAGACAAGGAACCAATATAAGTTAAGCTTTTAATGAGGTGCAGTTTTTATTTATACTCAGCTACTAATGGTAATAAAATAAATCAATCAATCAAATGCACATTCTGCTGCTTTGCTATTACAACAGCACAAATCCTCAGTATTCCTTAGTTAGTTAAACTAGCATGTTGAAGAACTGAGCACTGATTTTTTGTGTGTGTGTGGATTTATGCTGTCTCAGTTGTTCTGTGTCTTCCTGTAATCTCAGTATTGTTTTGATGATGTTGAGATCAAGCCTCTGTGGGGGCCATGCCATCTGTTGCAGAACTCTCCCTTCTTCTTGCTGAATATTCTTAAAATCTCAGGCATTAATGTATTCAAGAAACTTATATTCATCTATGATACTATCTACAAATGGGGAAAAAAAGTCTAGCTTATGCTTGACTTATGCTACACTTGATGAAGTTAAGTTTTAAGTTAAGAAATCTTAGAAACTTACAGACCTTGTGCAGCTTTTGGGTTTGCACTAATTCTAAAAAACAGTTGAAATAATATTTGTTCTCAACACTGTTGAGCTTAAAGGTAGTTTTGACCATAAAAACTGATGATAAACCATAATAAATAAACAAACGTGCTACCATCTTCTACATATAATATAAACAACACTGACTTTGAGGGAAAAGACCAAACTTATGTTGATCCAAGAAACCCAAACTATGACTGAACTTTGGCTTTAGGCAAATGCATTACTATATCTGAAAAAGTAAAAAGGAACATTATGCTTGTTTTTTTTCTGTCTCCACATGCCAACATGTTTCTTTTGGTTGAATAGAGGTTGGTTCCGCTGTTGATGTGTGTCTTGTGAGGTAACACCAATGTACCCTGTTTGCTCCAGTGCTTGGCTTTTTCTTGACCTCATTCACCTCTGCTGCGCGTCCATTCGTCTGCTCTTTGGGGTGTCTTACCTGTCATTATTTAGCTAAAGGGAGGGAGTGTGCAGAGCCGAGGAGCCCGAGGTGAGGACGACAGACTGGGCAGGCCGCTGTGGCCCAGCCTGGTCCGACTCACTCATCTGTGAGCACAGTTCCCAAACCTCTCTGACAGATCAGAATAGAAAGCATGCACCACATCATAGCTGTGATTCACTCCAGCCTCAAGTCCAAGCATGCCCAGAAGACCCTCAGCACTCTTAATCATCGTGTGCGTATGTGTGTTTGCGTGTGTGTTGTTTAAGGAAGCGAGTGAGAGAGACAGGGAATGAATGAACTTGTTTGCATATGACAGTGCTTCTATAAAAGTTGCCTGTGTGTTTTCTGTATGTCAGAAAGAGTAAACAGCATCCTAACAGGCCCTCAAAATGTCTCCTGAGAGCACAGCACTGTACGCGTCTCATGTGCTCGCTGCAGTTTTCGGCTCATATTTGAGCGAGGAGGGTATTTATTCATGTGCGGCGACTGAAATTTCTGAGTCTTATTCTGCACAGTTTAAATGTGCAGTCAAGGGCATAACTACATGAGTGAAAATGTCATGCAACTGTAGGGATAATACATGCAAAGCACGTGTGGAGGTCAGTTGGCCACATTTGCATATAACAATGTGCCAAAAATAATCAAATTAATATTCATTTGCTCTCACCAAAAACATAGACATCCCGACTGGGATTCTTGCCTGTAATATATCCAAATCACATTTAAAAGAATAGAAAAAGTAAATCATATAATCCATTACCTTGTTTTGAAGTGAAATAACAATAGCTTAAGGTCATGCTATGAGCTTTCCTTAATCACCTGCTCGTTACTTTCCACTTTACTTTCAGGTCCCAGCTGTAATAAACTGAGTAGACTCAGCCAACATCCTGAGGAGTGAAGTGTAAAGTGTGTGCCTGCGTAATCTGACAGAACTTATTTAGAATGCAGGTCTTTACTAAAGCTGTGCCTGAAGCAGCTGCCTGGTCCTGTCTTCACACTTAACAGGAGCGTTTGTACGTATTCTCATACAGTAACAACCCTGTACACACATGCCGACGGAAACACACACATGCATATACATGCTTTTCTATTTTATGCAGAAATTACTGTATAAATAAAGACATAATATTCATGTATTACTATGCAAAAAATGCAGTTGTGATAGAAAAAAGGATGCATGAACGTGCAGCGCTGCAAGTCAGTGTGGGTTAAGATCCTGGAGATTAGCTTCACAGTAATGAAATTCAGTGGAACACAGGGTATGTTTCCTCTGTTGTCATTTTTGTGTAAGGGCAGGAAAACAAATAACTCCATTTGATGCTGGAAGAGTTTTTCATTTGTCAGCTATTATCAAAGTCCCACAGCAAAAACTCCAGAATAAAGAGGCCCAGGGTAGATCACAGGCCCATTTGGGTAGGGAATCCAGGAGAAAGTCATTAGAGGAGCTTCACTGGAGAACTAGTATTTCCTCCCACTGGCTTCACATCAGACCACAAGATTGTGCACAGCACCCGCTGTGCGTGACATCCACGCACAGCAACATGTGAACTGGGAAATGTTTAGCATGAACTATTCAGTTTTGTAAATTAGGCTTCTCTAAAAATAGTTAACATTAGAATACAGTCGTTCAGATTTTCTAACATTTTCAGAATACTTAAATATATACATCTGTATATATTTAGACACACACACACGCATTTGGAATTTAGAGTACTTCACATTTCTAGAATGGGAACGAAAGAAAAGATTGCTGTTTGGTAGATATTTTTCTGCACCCTGATTTTTTCCCTCAGTGTTTCACTTTGCATATTCCTCGTCCTGATTTGCATTCAGTTTTTGACCCAGGCAGTAATCTACAGTGACTCCCCCATAAGCCTCTGGCACATTGGGGAGATGTTATAAGCTGTGACAAAAGACGAGAAGCACTAGAGCAAACTGAAGGTAGCAGGGATAGTCTCCTGATTAGCTGAACGTGTCCCTAAATTCACTCTCGCTTATAGAGATTCATATTAATCATAGCTGCTTTTTTGAAGTCTTCCTTCAGTCAAAGTGCTTTCCACTGTTTGGGTTACACTTTAAACTACTTTTTTTTATATTATTATCAGAGGTGATGGCTTTTGTTGCACAAATATACAGAAGAGAAATTCACCAGTATAAATATTTACCTTAGACACCATGTTGGGCAAAGACGTTTCTTTGCATTGTAATATTGTAGGTTTATGAGCTGCTACAGAAGCAATTCAAGGGTCTGCATGAGTTCCAGAGAAATAGGATTTGTTCATTCAAACTTTCAGATATTTTACAGGACACTTAAAAATCTCTAGTGATACGTAAGACAGGGTAACCATTTTGACCTAGCCTCCAGAGCATCTGTACCAAAACTGCATGCTCTGTTTGCCTCTGAGCTTTGAGCTATGAAATATTTGCTGTGTCATGAGAACAAATAATGAAACAGCAAAATCTTTGGGAATCCACCATTTCAGATGTCTCAGAGTGTGTCCATTAAACTGACATCTTTCCCAGGTGCAGTGCATAAATGCATGCTTAGTATGCAAGCAGCAGTGCAGCTTGCGTGCATGGGCAAAATGAGACGTTGGATCCTTAAAAGTAAATTGCTAAACAAGTTCATTTTAGCAAGGTTCATATTCATATTGAGAAAATGGAGCCCGATTAGCATACGTGCAGAGAGGCTTTGCATGCTTGACATCCTCTCAGCCCCTCTGCTGGAAATAGCCATGCACACAACATCCTCTGATTACATTGATATGTAGATTCATGCATCTGCAAAGATTAGTTATTCATTAATGTATTTGCTGTGAATTCTCGTGTGAGTGTACCTCAGCCAGGAGTCTGGGGCAAGCCAAATGCATCTAAGGAAAAATGTCACAAATGATCACACAAAATCCACAGAAAAAAAAAAATGCAGGTTCAGTGACCCCACAATAGAATAAATCCATATGGGCGCTGTGATTAAGAAAATCCTTTGGCACTGGGGTTAAAAACAGAGGAAGTATAAACATAATTATCAGCCTTTTCATCTTCAACGCAGAATTGTTTTTTCTTGTTCAAAGTGGGCTATGAGGATTAATCATTGCCGTCTGTGTGAGTTTATAAGCGGTAGCGTTCTGTCATCCTTTCATAAAAGCATCATGGATCACCAGTTTTCTTCTTCAATGTCCTCTCTTGCAGCCACACTGCAAGCACTTTTTAACTTTAAAAATAGGCTCACGACAGAGAGTGCCAAGGAATGCTAAATAACAAACAACGTCCCCTTGCTCAGATCTGTCCACAAAATGGAGCCGATCAGCACAGAGACACCGTGCTCCACATGACAAAAGAAAAAAAAAAAAATATTATCATGTCTTTAAATGCTGTCTACTTCAAATAATGTGTGCAGTATTCTTCAAAAACCCTTTAAATACGGAGTCACAGAGGGTCGTACAGTGTCGTCCTCACTAGACTTTGGCGGCGTTTCCTTTATCTGCTTGTTAAGACCAAAAAGAGAAAATTGCCTGATTAGCAGGGAGAATAATTAAGAAGAGGCTGTTTAGGGAGTCAGCACCAATTTATTCATCAGAGGAAGAAATGCTAAAATAGATGTTATGCTGAAACAGGAAGAACACAGATGAGCTGTTAGTGCTCTATAGACAGATCTATGCACAAGTGGCCACCACAATGAAAATTTGTGACCTAATCAAAAGCTTATTGAGTCATATTTTTAATCATATATATATTTTTGGTGAAATAGATTCGACAGAGCGATCATTTTTCTAGATGTCACAATGATGAAGTCACCTGAAGTGGTAATATGGCCGAGATTCCTTTGCAAAAGATGGAAAAAAGAGGATAAAAGTCAAAAAATAGTTCAACTGCTATGTTGGAAAACAAAAATGTCTCGATTTTGGACCATAGTCATAACCCCACCCTAACACCAAAATCCCATTGTTTTGTCTTTTGCTGGACACGCACACATTTTGCTGGAAGCATTGGTAATGCAATAAAACATTATAAAGTTACATCTGTCACTGGGGAAACTGCAGAAATTGCCTGCCCTAACCAAAAGCTAATTGTGTTCTGCTAGATTGCACCTAACTAATAAAGAGCTTCTTCTTCCTGTCCTCCTCTGCCAAAAAATGATGATGCACCTCTCTTTTGGACAGAAGACATCAGTTTGGGTTGTCTCAGTGGTGACTGGTTTTGATAGGTAATGATGTTAAATTGCACAACTGGGAATAAAGGAGGCTACTAAGTCATCCATCAGTGGCTAGTTTATATGAGCTGCGATTAGAGGCATTATTCAAAGCCTAGTCCACTCAAATAGATAGCTTTCTATCCCTGACCTGCCTCTTTTTCTCTCTTTGCTCTCTCGCTCTCTTTCTTACACACACACATGCACACACGCGCACATGCCCACACGCACAGTTTGCTATGAGCTACTACAGGGGACAAGTCATTCTTTTATCCACGGCGAGTCATTGTTGTGGTGTCAGCTGGTGCCGTCTCTTTTATCACACTGGAAGCTAATGGAAGCAGCAACTGTGGTAGGTGGGGGAGAAGATGCAGGCGCGCGCGCACACACACGTGCACATAAATACACAAGGAGCCGTAAGAGGTTGGGGAGATGGGGCGGGTGGGGACGGCAGGCCCCGGGGCAAGAGTTGTTTTGTGGTGATGTTTTTCTTGTTTGCTGAGGCCTCTCTATCAGTTTGTGTTTTTGACACTCAGTAAACCACAAGGAAGGGCTTCAGTCAATTTCGCTTTTGATGTGTAATTGCTTTTTATTTACTTTTTAACTGTAATGATGTTTTATTTTACCCACATGATAGAGTTAAACTGGATGTCATCTTCAGCCAAAGCTACAGAAGCAGCTACATGTCCCACCTGGTCTCATTCTAAAAGAACAAAAGATGAACGCAGCTACACAACACTTCAAGCCCCCCCCACCAAATCCATCCATGTAATTTTATTGGTTTCACACTTTCTTATATCTTTTGACTAGAAATGCTCTAAGGACAGGGTTTATTTACAAGCGAGGGAACAACAGCCAATTACTGCAGGAAGAGTCAGTGCAGGATATTTTTTATTTTTATTTTTTTGGATATTTGGAGTTGACCTAATTTTCTGGTAACAGTGTTACCAGAACCACTATTTCTTTCTGCTTGTTTAAAAAACAAAAGCTATAAGGGACATATGCCAGGCATGTGTTGTTTTTATATTTTCTATAACTCTTTATTTTTTCAGTCTTTTTCTGTTTGTAGAACATAACAATCGTGCTTTATCATGTGACACCATTTAGATACATATCATGTTTATATTATGTTTTACATTAGGCAGTGAGACAGTTAAAAATATACAAAACAATATTGTTTTTTACTAGACATAGGTTCTATTTTTAATATAATCGTCAGCATCTTCATTGTCATCATCATCATCATCATCATCATTTCGTATATTTCTGTAAGATATGTGCTTTAGCTTCTGTGATCAAAATATTATTGCAGAAAACAGCAACTCAGTTTTTTCAACATTTAGACAATAACTTCCAATGTATTACAGACATTCACAGTTACATGTTTTACACAGTACAGTTTTACAACAAACTTCCAGAGAAAACTGTGGTAGATTAACTTTATACAAAATTCACAGGACATGAACTGTAGCCATTTCACATTTTCGCTCAGTTGTTTTGCTTTTCAAAGTAAACATGTGCTGTTCAACCAGATGCCTTTCATAGTAGCTGCCATAGAAGCAAACTAACATTGTCTTGACACACCATGGCAAAACTCTGGTAAAATTAAAGCTTATGCTTTTTCGGTTGTAAAGCAAAGACAACATCAACAAAAAGAGAAACAGACCACTTGCTTAATGGCCTGCGCTTATACACCTACATATGTATTGCTGAATACATATTGATCAAACTATATTTGATCAAGACACACAAAGAAAAAAAACATGACTGTACTTAAACACAGAGTTGGTCCAGTTTTTTTTTTGTGCTAGCATACAAAGTGCTATTTTGTACTTCTGCCCAGTCATGTAAACAGACTATGGCTTAGTTGGAATTGGTGTACTGGCTTAAGGCCTACTCTGTTTCTCTTCTTTTGTTTGTCAGGAGACATCTCAGCAGTATTTCACTGATGTTCCTGAGGAAAGCATGCAAAACGTAAACAGGATTGACTGTCAGCATTAAGGGATAGTCGATGTTTGTAAATCGCTTTTCGAACCCTGTGCTTTTTATTATTATCATCATCATTATTATTATTATTGTACTTCTTTGTACCCTGTGCTTTACCAACCGAATACTTAATAGCATAGTTTTTGCTTTTGTCTGCCTATTGATTTTGGTCCTCCATCACAACACATATAGTATAAAACATCCTAAAAATAATTCTAAAAATGTTTTGATCACATAAAAGTTTTCTCTCTTTTTTTCACTGAAAAAATGAAGGAAAAATAACAGTCTCTCTCACACACATAATCTTTTGCAACAAATACTGGATCGCTCCAGAGCTCCTTAACATGAACTTCTTATTGGCATTGTGCTTACTCAGAGCTCCCCGTTTGCCGTGTGGCCATGTTTTACCTCACAGAGAGCAACATTTGGAAAAGAGACAACTGTGTGAGGTTTAGAAAACATCCACACAAAAAAAAGGAAAATTGACGCCATCCTTTGCACTCTTCAATGATGTCAATTTTGTTCACTACTTCATCTACTATATTCACACGGAATTTACTTGATTCATGAAGATATTCAACAAATCTCTAATCTATATCTCTAAGTTTTTTTTTTCTTTTCTCACAGTATTACACAGTATGTTTACATTTTTTTTTTTTACCCAGAATTATGCTTGTATTTGTGGACACTAACAGTCTTTGATATTGTTTTCGGAATGCAAACCAACAATAAGACATCGTTGGCTTGGTTTTACAAATGCAGAAAAAAAATTAAACATGGTTTGAAAATCGGTTTTGATCACATATTGCCCCTGGAGGTAGGTGAATCAATTATAATCTTGGAAGTCCTTTGTAATGTTCTCTTTTGTCTACATGCTCCATGAGGGTTTCTTTGTTGTCTACACGTTGGCCTCGGCATTGGTCAGGTTAGAGGTCGGGCTTGTTGGGTTCGGGGGGCTGACGGGCTCTGGTGGGCTAGTTGGGTTGGGTGGTGGGCTGGTTGGGCTAACTGTTGTGGTGGGAGGGTTAGCCGGACCAGTTGCGGTAGTGGTGGTGGTGGTGATAGTGGTGGAAGGACTTGTCACAGGATTCACAGGGCTAGAGGCGCTGGCTGGATTAGCTGGTGGAGGGACAGCAGGTGTCACTGGGCTGGTTGAGTTGACAGGAGCTGGACTGGTGGGGCTGGCGGTGTTCGCAGGAGCCGGGTTGGCTGGGCTGGCAGCACTGGTTGGATTGGCAGGGCTGGACAGGTTAGCGGTGTTGGTTTCCACTTGCTGCTCCGGTCCATTTTCCTGAGGTCGCCTGACAACTGCAGGGGGCTGAAGCATTATCCGAAGTCGCTGGGAGCAGAACACGTGGTGAAAATAATTACATAAGAGAAAGAAGATACTAGGTTACAGAGTGAAGCTAAAAACCTACAAATAAAAGCTGGCAAAATCTGTGCTGTTTACCCAGTGACCCAACAACAGATGATTTCCTTCTTACCTCTTTGTAAGTGCCCTTGAGCCCGAGATACATGTAGATCATATATCCTGGTATGAGAATCATGGAGGACAGCGCCATGAGCCAGCCTACTCCCTGACCCCAGCTTGGGAACACATAGTCTCCCATTGTGAGAGGAACCATTTGTACGGCGCTGAACAAGAACACCCCCTGTGGGAGACATGAAACCCTTTATGCATCCTGACACCACTGACTACAGGCAGCGCTGTCTTAGCCTGACATGGCTGCAGGCAATTAATATTGACTTTATTTATTGTTTCATTTTTCATGTCGTGACTTTAGATGTACTGTTCTGTTAGTTCGGAGGACTCACTGCGACAATGAGAGGGGTGAATACAACCCAGCACAACTTCCACCATATGCAAGGCTTGTAGCCAATCATCTCCTGGATGTTGTCATAGAACTTGTTCACACCTGCGAGACAAATGAATCTATGATCAGAATATTCATATCCAATTTATTTCAATTTGCCCCTGGTCTGCCATGCATGATGATGAGGATGGTGGGGTGGAACACATGAGTGCTCGTGACCTTGAGGCTGAACGTCGCTTGAAGTTGTGCACATATCTTTGGATGCACCTGAGGCTTTCAGCCTTTCACATATTAGATTTTTTTTTTTTGCAAACCTATTTTAAAATTGTAAAAAAAAGAAAAAGAAAAAAAAAGAAGCTTATTTTGTTTCTCTTGCTATGTTTAATGGAACATTCCCGATACACACCGTAGCACCAGGATATGGAGATGCATTCAAAGAAGACCAAGAACAGCAGGGACATTCCACTGGCAGAGTAGTAGTCGAACAGTTTGAACACATAGATTCCTCCCTGGTTACAGAGAAATTGATAGGTGTTATTGAAAACTTTATGTGCAAATATACTCTAGTGCTGTAATCAGTTAAAGCCACTGATTAAAATATAAATTGCCTTTTGCATAGTACATAGATGCACATGTTTTACTTGTATCTTTTAATAATTTTTCTCCTTTCTTTCACTGATTTGTGTAACGTAACGCCATGAATAGTCAGTGGTAATATGAGAAAGATGCCCTGCTGTACCTGCGTGATGTTTGAAAGTCCAATCACATAGGACACCAGACAGACAACCGCGATGAAGAGCTCTCGTCTACCTCTAAGAACTCTGGGAAACTCATCCACCAGAGCAGTGATGAAGCCTTCAACAGTGCAGAACTGAAGGACAGAGTCATAGAAACAGCATTAGGGATAAGTATGAATACTAGCACTTTTTTTGCACTTTGCTGCTTTTATATTCTTTAATGTGGGTGTTTTTAAAAGAACGGATTTCTACGTTTTGCAGAGATTTGCAGTTATGTAGCAAAACGCATTCTTTAACAGAGAACCTTTATTTAACTGGTTAGACTAACAAAGAACCGCAGTGTGCAGCAAACCATGGGACAAAATCACTAATGTAATCTTCTGAATGACCAAGCATTCACTTCTTGGATGCCATTTTGGTAATAGCTCTTGTATGCAAAAGCACTGTTGATATTAGAATAGGGTTAAAATTAGTCTTTTACTTTGAAGTGCTGATGCACATGGGCACTGTGTAACTGCATATATGGTGTTCAAATTTCTCTAGCTTTATTCAAACTGACCCATCATATATTAAGAGAAAAAACACACGCACACGTAAAGGGACCTGCAGGCAAATGGAGGTGATAAAGTTGCATTAAAAATACTTGACAGCCAATGTCAAAGCCCAGCTATATCTGTCCACAAGAAGCAAATTGCATGCTTATCATGCAGAGAGCAGGGGTGAGCTGCATGATATGTACCTGCATTTAAAATATTTAGGTCAGCCCATGAGCAGATCATCTCCAAGCCCCTTACCTGGCTGTCTATTCCCAGCATGAGCAGCATGGAGAAGAACAGAATGGCCCAGAGAGGGGAAACGGGCAATTGGGTTACAGCCTCCGGATAGGCTAGAAAAGCTAAGCCAGGACCTGGTTGGAAAACAGGAAAAATCATATTTCGTCAGGGTTCCTCTCACAGTATTCTGATAACGACATGCATACATATTCACACAGAAGGGTTGACTGATGCTGTTCATCAGTGAGCATCAATGACAGTGCAGCTTTTTTGTGCAGACGCAGAATCATTACAGAAGAAAACAATCTGTAGTTACCTGAAGCTGCTACATCAGCGATGGGTCTCTTTGTCACGTGTGACATGAAGCCAACAATGGAGAAGATTACAAAGCCAGCAAACATGCTGGTACACGAGTTGATGCAGCACACAATGATGGAGTCTCTGGGGAGAGGAAATGTAAAATACAGCTTGTGTCAAAGACTTAAATTGACTAACTCTTGTGCTTCTTAACCGATCTTCTCTGAAAAACCTCAAAATGAGGTCATCATTGTTACCTGTTCCTTTTCATTGTAGTGTTTTATATATATATGCAATATTTCTTAATTGTGAATGATATAAATATATTTCCATTCAAAACCTCACACCAAACATGACCATTGTCACATTTTTATAGATATAGATGTTGTAGAAAGCTAGATCCGTTTGAATCAAGGGCACAAAATGCACAAAATGAATGCAACTATTTTTATGTAACTGATTGTTTATGTGACCCAGAACCATGGGGCTGCTGGAGAAAACAGGCTTTGCAATAATAGTACTTTTTTTTCCTCCAGCACACACACCAACAGAAAGAAGCTGCCTTAGATTTTTATTATATTCATGCCAGGAACTGACATTTATAACCTCCTTTTAAAAGCTTCTACCGAGTAAGATCGAATTGGATTAAGTTATCTTATAAAGTAGCAACAATTTAATTACTTCTATCTTCAGGTATTGCAATTTACTCTCATATATTAAATTCAGCAGCAGTCTTTGTCGTTGTCTCAAAGATTACATCCTGTTCATGAATCATCACCAGTCTTACCTGTAAACATTATTATTGAAAGGGTTATAACTGCCTAGAGCTATAAGTGACCCCAATCCCAATCCGTAGGAAAAAAAGATCTGAGTAGCTGCATCGAGCCATACCTGAAAAAAGGAGAAAATAACTGCGTGAGGCCGTCGTCTGCTCACTCCGGCATGCAGTACATGGGTATGAATCATGTAATAATATGTCATTACCTCAGATTCTTTGAGCTTTTCAAAGTCAGGGGTGATATAGAACAAAATTCCTTCTCTAGCTCCAGGTAGAGTCACCCCACGGATGAAGAGAATAAACAGCATGAAGTAAGGATATGTGGCTGAGAAGTAAACGACCTGAAAATGTAAGACCATTATCAGCAGGGTAACATCGCTGCATTTTAACAATATATATGATCCATAGATTTATACATTTTCATGAGATCTGTAAAGTTTCTGTAGCTTTTCCGAACAACAACAACAACAACAACAAAAAAGCAAATGAAACTTCACTTACAGCTGGCCTGTTTGTCTCTCTGAATTTCTCACATGTGTGTGCAAAGCATGGGGCGATGGAGGATGGGATATTTTGTGACCAAACCAAATATTATTTTCCACGGTCATGTGATAAACCTCACTTTCAAAATGTGGCACCCCAAGAGAGGGAATCTGCCCCAAGTAAAGGGAAAAGATAAAGCCAGATTCTTGCAAGCGGCTGTTTGTTGCTCTACCTATCACAAATCCACATGCAGGATAGAGGAAGTGTCAGGAGTAGCAGAATTAGGGGAGCCACCATAAGGCAGAGCAGGATTAGTGAACATGAGTTTATGCTAACTCCTCTCCTATTTTGAAACAAATCTGGACGATACTGATTGCAATTTGAATGATTGATGAGCTGATATTAAAGTGATTAATATTGCATAGCTCACATAGTGTTCCACTTTTGGAATCAGCATAGCATCAGAGGTCTTGGGTAACCAAATCTATCAAACATCTTACCTTTCCTGTCCAGCCAACCCCTTTCCAAATACAGAAGTACACGAGGACCCAGGCAATAGCTAGCGTTATTGCCAGTGGCACTCGAAGCTGGCCTGGTTTCTCCAAGCCATCAGTCATTTGATGCATGTTGCGCCTATAAGTCAGAGGAAGCAACAATAAGACTATTATACACACACAGGGAAATAACCATGCAGCAGAGGAGGCTGTCTTTTATGTAGCTCGGGGAAGCATGCAGGACAGTTTAAAGCGCTGCTGTTGTGAAAAGCAA
The DNA here is from genome assembly GCF_000239375.1 of Pundamilia nyererei. Classification (NCBI taxonomy): domain Eukaryota; kingdom Metazoa; phylum Chordata; class Actinopteri; order Cichliformes; family Cichlidae; genus Pundamilia; species Pundamilia nyererei. The sequence goes on along the minus strand of NW_005187637.1, from coordinate 52,684 downwards.
GAGAAAGCAGTCAATATCTTACTCCCAAAACTCCACCACTGCACTGGTGAGATTGGTGGTGTCTGCAATGCTGTAGTTTGTATAACATCTCTCTGTGTTCCATTCATTGTTACATGAGCTCCATGGAAGTTCCTGAAAAATAGAAATTTGCGATTTCCTTCTCCATGACAAATTTAGGGATTACCAGTTTCTTGCAGATATTGCAGGCTACATTCCCAATGAACAACCTTGCTCTTATCTTTCCTTCAGCTTTAAATGAAACACACTGTATAATACTTACAGTGGTGAAGGAGTTGTACAGGTAGTAAATGGCCCAAGCAATGATTATAATGTAGTAAATGTTGAGCCAGAAGGACAGAACAGCCGCTGCAAGGCCCACACCTGTCACAGAAAAATGAATTAGCCACTATACAACTATTATTGGATTTGAGTGTGGCCTCCACATATAGTGATGGCCATACTTATTTCTTATAAGCATCAACATCATAAATATTCATGCTTTTTTCATCAAAGTAAATATTTTCTGGTTACCTATAAATATTCTGTTCATATACCTTTAAACATAGGAGCCAGTTTCCACACACCAAGCCCTCCAATTGATGTGTATTGACCGAGGGAGCATTCCAACAGGAACAAGGGGACCCCAGCAAATATAAGGGTCAAAAAATAGGGAATTAAGAAGGCCCCTGGATGGACAAAAGGAGATTACGTTATGCACTTACGAGTTATCAATTTTAGGCTAAAATTGCCTAGAGTAAATTAATTACATGGCGATGATTTAATTATTTTTATGTTATCAGCACGATCACTTTGGTCAGTTCGACTATGTGTATCATAGAACTGAATGATACATGCAGTTAAATTAGCTATGAAAATAATATTTACCTCCACCGTTTTTTCCACAGAGATAGGGAAATCTCCATACGTTTCCCAGTCCAATTGCATAACCCACACACGACAGAAGAAAATCAAATTTCCCCCTCCATGTTTCTCTATCAGGCACCTCCTTTTTCTGCTTTTCGGGTTTCACATCCAGTGACTTGGGTTTGTCATTATTAGTGGCCACCTCATTCAGTTCTGTGACTTGTCCATCCGTTTTGGTGCCGTTCGTCGCCATGTCTCTGGATTTGGCAGAGGTCCTGGCAGTCGGACGGGAGGCTTCAGCACCAGTCCACGTAGACAGCAGTTTCGCGGTTTTTCGACCTAACCCCTGGACCAAATGTCTGGAGATGAAGCCTGTGCGCACAAGGCTCGTCAGTCGTCGTTAACCTGTAATAGAGTAGGCTAATTGATTGTCTCTTCAAGGGAGCGCAGAAAAAGTGGTTATTTAATAAGCAAATATGGACATGTTATATTCCCGGCAGGTGTAATAAAAGAATGGAAATCAAATATAAACACTGTTTATCTCTGATGTATGAATATGAAAACGCAGACTAGCGAACCCCCCGATCATTTGGCACCCTGAAGAAAAATTTCCATTTATGTCAGACTCAACAAACAACAAAAACCATCGAGGGCAAAGTCATGCTGACTTGCCCCAGAACTAAAACACAGACGGTAGATTGCACATAAATTAACAGCATTCAAAGCCAGACCAGCAGACATGGAAGCCTAAACAATGTTTGCAATTAATTATCCAGCAAATATTATTAAAAGATACCGAAAAAAATATTTATAAAAAAAAGCAAACAAACTTGGAGACAAATTACAGGATCCAAAACATACACATAAGCGCAAGACGCACCGTAGCGATAGCAAATAGCCTATGAGATTTAAGCACAGCGAAGTCCACCAATTACCACCTACAGATTCTTAACAGTTAACCACGTAAAGAGCTGAAGGCAGCAGGGATACAAAATAAACCTCTCAAACAAACTCGAATGCAAAACGCATTGTAGGGACAAAGGGATCTCCAATGCGTAAAAGCTTTACGCACCAGGCTGCACAAATTCCTACCCCAATCTACCCGAATAATTGAGAACCTTGCGCGTTATTAAACGCATGAAATCGCGTCCTCTCCACACTTGCAACATCCAAATGACTGGCATGCAGCAATCAATACACCATTTAATTGGATACAGCGCGTAGGTTCAGAGATCATCGTGCAATTTACATGAATCCCAGCTACATGTCGCTAGCCCCATTCACAGTTTAATCATTATCACATGATACGAAAAATAATATAAATAAAAATAATAACCATGCTTTAACCAGCCTCGTTTGTATAGGTGTTCAAACACGTACACACGCACAGACAGACGCAAGAATTCAGCACCCAGTTTACTCACAGTCAATCTGTGATCTGTGCCGCCGAGGATACGCTGCCTGCCACAAATCTCGGAACGAGGTATCCGTAGATTCCTCCTGTGGGTGAAGTTGTAAACTCCCAATATTTCTTGAAACATAAATAGATTTTACTTCCATTAAAAGACTTAAAGGGACCATGCAGCATTAGAGGGGTCCAAGCAGGAGCTGTCCAGCGGGGAGCAGTGCTGAAGACCAGGAGGATGAAGAGGAGGAGGAGGAGGAGGAGGAGGCTGAATCAACACGGGCAGCAGCCGCTTCGCCTTGTGCGACTAACATCAACAACCAGAGACTCAACTCCCATCTACACAGCCTCAATGTCATCTCAAAGTCGCCCCCCCCACTCATCCTCCTCATCCTCATCTATAGGCTGCACTGACATCGCACTTGCAGCCTGTTTGTTTTTATTATTTCAAACGATTTCCCCCTTTACATTTTAATTATTGCTGTCAAATAGGTAATCACATTTTTTTCTTTTTGACCATTATCCCCCCCAAACAAGAAGAGCAACTTTGTAAAACACTGGCTGAAATAAAGATTTCCCATTCACAATTATTCCTCATTTTAAAAGCGATAAACTGCGATTATTTCAGGGGCTTAAAAA
>NW_005187637.1:39066-49710 GCF_000239375.1 Pundamilia nyererei | reverse complement strand
CCCCCCGCACTAATAAATGGAGGTGCAAAATGGAAACATATGGGGGCTAATATAAGCAACATTATCTGCTCCAAACGCGTGTATTTGGAAGGGGAGGCCAGTTACCGGCTGTCTGCAAATCTGGCAAATTGTGATAAAGGGAGCCCGTCAATAAAGGGAGGGAACATTGGCTGGTTGTCTAACTCTGCCTGTAATCGTCCAAAGCCCGACGTCTTCCACAAATGGGGGGATGATATGAGAAGAATAAACACGTGGACTATAAGCTCGCAATTAAAAAAGAAAGACTGAAAAAGGAAAAGGAAAAGGAAAACACTTAAAGATAAAAAAAAAATGGTTTGGGGGAACTATTAAACACGTGGAACAGCGAAGAATGGATCCACTCGTAGTAGGTTTTTAATTTTTCTTTATTCTTGCTTCTAAAGTAAACCTTCTGGAAGTAGAAGACAAGAACGAAACATCTTTGTGGAACAGCTTGTGAATTTAAAGTGCAAAGGTAAGTAAATTACATAAATATAGGCGCACTTGTTAGATTTACTTCAATTTTAGGAACAACTTTGTTTTCTTTAGCTTAGCTATTTTTCTTGCGTGATCAGTGATGTCACGTTGGCTTATCCTGCCTGTCATCTGAGTAACTTGAAGGCTTTGTAGTTTGCCTCCATGCTTGTAGTTTGCTTTCATACTCCACACGTGCTGACTACTAACACTTAGTTCCCTGCTGCAGAATTTGAAAAATGTTTCATGTGACAGCGCTGAGGTGGAGGGAATACAAGCGGACTGTGGAGCAAACTGCTGGAAATGCTCTGGCAGAGAGATCAGGAGCAGAGACTCCAGTGTGAATGTTCCTATCACAGGCTGAGAGGGCACCAGATGGCAAACCAATGAGGGGTGAACTAACCTACTAAATGATACCACATTAAATGCAGCATTTAAAATCCCATCTGGGTTGCCGTCCCTGCGGACATGGAGTGTGAAACATGACACATATTTATACACCTGCTGATGGAGCACACAGGCATGTCCAATAGGCTGGTGACATGCACTCTCAGCCAGCTGACCTCCTAACCCCTCAGTTTTGGTTTGATTCAGCTCACTGCCCTTTTCACCAGCCCTTTTCATCAGACTCTTAATTTCAGCCAGAAGCCTGTATTTGGCTCCAAGTGAATGCTGTGTGTGCTCCATTAGTTTGGAATTACTTGTCCTTTCTTGTAATGGCTTTTAGAGTACGTGAGTGAGATTGAGGCTTGGGTTGCCCCTCTTTACAGGCCCACTGGCTGTAAAATCATTTAAATGTTAGGGAGGTGTTTGCAGAAGGATGCAGCCAATGTGCAATTCACTTAACACTGTTTGCTTATTGTCATTTTTCAACCCTAATGTATAGATGTTTTTTAAATTGACACCTTAGATATGTGCCTAATGCATTTCAAATAATGTATAATTACTACATACTTTGGAAAATTAAAATAAAATATGGCCAATTCTTCAGTTCTATTAATATAATAAATAATGGAAATTTTTAAAAAATAAGAAAAATATTAAATCAACAATAAAAAAAGAGCACTTAAATGTTTTGTTTAGGGTTTTAAATATAAGGTTTTTTTCCAAATGGGTAAAAGCATTAAAATTTAATGTAAACCCTTTTTTTAATGTCTGAAACAGTGCTTAAATACTCTCCCGAGGATGAGGGCAGGTCACTCCATTTTCTATGTTGGTGTCAATACTGTTTTATTAACCTACCTTGAAGTGATTGTTTTAACTGCCAGGTAATCTCTATGCAATTCTCTGTTTTCAAATGCATCTTCATGGACTCATTTTTCAACACCCCTCTGCAATTTGAGGCCACAAAATGAACTGATTAGCATGATGATTAGTCATTAGTATGCTAATCATAAGCAATCCACATATTTTATTCATATTGTCGCAGAGTTGTTTTTCTCCTTCTGCTGGAATTGTGTACACATCCCATTCTATGTTTATTGTAAACATGCAAGTCAGTGTGGTAACTTGCTGAGAATGTACAGTGGAAACGATGGTTTTACTTGTAGTGTTTTTAGTTTAGTGGGTTTTTTTTTTAAGCTGCAGTGTCTAATAAGGACGGATGAATTCATTCATTGGACTGAGGAAATAAAAACAGGGCATCTGTGACGTGGATTGCTCCTTGTGTTCAGCATCAAGAAAATGTTTTTAAACGACCACATATATGTTGCAGAAGAAGAAGAAAAGAACGTTTCAGTCCAATTTTAAAAACACCGAACATGCAATTCAAATATATATTTAAAAATCAACATAAAATATTTATAAATCCTTTGTTTTAACACCAAGTCTGTCTCCTACAGTATATTTAAAATATAAGTCTGTCTTATTAGGTAATCCCTGTAAGAGTTGTGCTGTCAGAAGCCTGGATGTGCAGCCTCTTCTCACCTGCTGTCTCCCTTTTCAACAGCCTGTAACCATGATTGCTGCTGTACATTTTTTTTGGACTTGTGTAGTATAATATCGATGCAGTACCACTTGTGTCTTGATCATAGAGGAACTAGCCTGCATGTATTCCACTAGGGAAGTAATGCATAACTGAATATATGCTCACTCAGTATTTCTGTGTAGAGCATAATATAATTTGATCTTCCCTTCCAGGAATGATTTATTAAATTTACCTTACACCTACAGACGCTGCACAGAGATGCTTGAGACTTCATGTACACAGTTTCTTATGTTTTTAGCCACCATGTCAGAATATTCACAGTACACAGCCTCTAAAGATACTGGAATTACTTCAGGGCTTGATACTCGTATTTGTCTGTGCTTCCTTAGTATAGCATTTGTTTAGCATGACCTAAATTGCTGTGAAGTGAGTGCCTCAGCAGCTCTGTCTCGCCTCTTTCTTTTTTTTCTTCCCTACATCTCTCGTTCTCTCTCGCTCTTTGTTTGACTTCTTTTTTTCCCTTTACTCTCTCTCTCTCACACACACACAAAAATATGTATATATAACCCCCCCCCACACACACACACACACACACACACACACACACAGACACACACACGCACGAGATTTACAACCAGGCAAAACAAGCTGAGGGAACATTTTTTTGGTTGTTTAAATGTTTTTTTCTTTTTCTTTTCTTTTCTTTTCTTTTCTTTTCTTTTCTTATTTATTTATTTATTTTACAACAAACAGCTTTTGCCAGATTATTTACACGCGTAGTAAGTATTGTGGGATGTAAGAATTATTTATGTGGGCTGACTAATGAGATTTCAGCAATACTGAGTGAAGCATCTAGCAAATTTGCAGAGCGTTTGTTTTGTTTCTCTTTTCTGTGTTATTTCCCCTTATTTTACCTTCCTGGAGGGATCAACTGTGCAACGCTGTAAAAGACTAGCTTTTTCCTCCTTTGGGATTCAGTCGCTGCGTTTGCCACTCATTCAAAAGAAATGCTGTTTCCACAAATCCATGGAATTAGATAGTCATGATTTAAAAGACATTCAGCCCAGCTGCAGCTTTAACATGTTTGGCATCGACCTGTCACCATGCACCGAGCAGGACGGAGACAGGTACTCATACTGATGTGTTGACAACCCTGTGTGACAGCCAGCACACGGTGTGGATTTAGTAAACATATGACCTCCATGATAACCAGTATGGGGGCACTAAATCGCTTCAAATTTTGTACATGCGTTGCTAGGCAACAACATAATCGGCCTCCGTTTCTCCCTCCTTATATGGCTCTCTACTGGGATTGCTGTGCCTCTATCACTGAAAATGGTTAATTAACTTCTACAAAAAGTCCATTAATGGTGCAGATTAGGCTTCTGAGGGCTAAAAAACACATCTAGGCTACTCAGAATTACACTCCAACATACAAATGCACGGCCAAGATTAAAAGGACGTTTGAAACAAATGATCCTAGACCCATGAGTTTGACTGTATTCTAGCAAAAACAGCTTCAGTCATTGTTTTAAATAATATGATCAAAATTGAAAAGGTTATTTGGCACACTGGACATACTGGTTTCAGTATACACAGCCTAATTTCCAGACAGTTACTACATATTTAAGCGATGAAATGAGAATTTACAAGAAATGTTACAATAAATAGTCTCCTTTAATAAAAAAAAAAAAAGCACAGAAGAGCAGCATTGTTTGCCCACTCATAGCCTGAATTTATACTGTTTGTATGAATGGAGACATAACATACATCGAATATAGATATAACATATTCTACATTGTAATCATTATATTATAACTATTTGCTTATATTAGTTGTTTATATAACATTGTCTGTTGTTTGCAGCTGAATCTTATCATTTCTGCCATATGAATAAAAAAAAAACTGGCAGGACAGACGTCACTCTTATTAATTCAATTGGCAGCATATGTTGTTATCTAACCCTTTTCCTCACTCTCAGGAGAGGGCTTAATTGGATACATATCTATGATGTAAGACTTTTACCATTTTCCCCAAATTTACCTTAAAATAGATCACAACAGATTTTTCTACTCTTCACTTTATGTCGATATTCTATATTAATGTACAATCTGAAAACATTGTATCTAGTGATACTTTTAATATTTTGGAAGCCTTGCCTTTTTCTCATTACCATAGATACATTTCTGAAACAATAGTCCGGTCTCAGATTGAATCATTTTATATATCTGCCCACCTGAGTTTCGATAAATGACATCTTTATATGTAAACCACACAAGTGAGTCAAAAGCACCCTGAATTATATACCGATTGTCTCTATCTTCTTACTCTTCTTGTACTTTCTTTGTGCAATTAGGAGTTGTATATCAGCTCCCATAATCTTTTGCTTAGTAAGGCTCTCTGGGCATTACATAATTCCAAACAATGTTGCAGAGCGATAGATGAAAAATAAATGTTTATAGGATTAACACAAGTTGATTATAAATGGATGGCAAATCCACAATAATCAGCTTCCTAAATGCTGAATAATTATTACATTAGGAGTGGTTTTTTTATTGAAGGAAAATATGCAGAGAGCATTTCAATATACACAAAATTAAACCGCTACTATGAGTGCCCTGCACACTATACAGATTTAAAATCAAATTTATTTGGACATCAGCATGACTTAACAACAGCATCTTGTGGAAGTTTATATTGTAAAGACATTACAGTATTAGAGGCAAGATGATTTGGTATGAGCAAGCGTTTGGTAACAGTGGAGAGGAAGAACTCCATTTTAACAGGAAGACTTCCACCAAAACCTTGCTCAGGGAGGAGCAGCCATCCGCCATAACCGGTTGGAGGTAATGGGAAAGAGAAGACACAAAAGAGGAGTGTGTAAAGAGACCAGAAAAAACAAACAGGACCAAAAAAACTATGGGTGAAAGAAGACAAAGGTTACTGACATGCAATTAATGGTATACATACATATATGGAGCATGAAAAAAGGGGTGTGGAGAAGAAGCAAAAAAGAAATCATGGGAAGTCTTCCAGCAGTCTGAGCCTATAGTAGCATTAAGCAGTGGTTTAGGGTCACATGACCAAGCCCTGAGTATTATCTTTTTTCAAAAGGAAAATTTTTAAGTCTAATATTAAAAGTAGAGATGGTGTCTGTCTCATGAACTTAAAAAAGGAGCTGGTTCCACAGGAGAGGATACTGATAGCTGAAGGCTCTGCCTCCCATTCTACTTTTAGAAACTCAGGAACTATAAGTAAGCTGCAGTCTGAGAGCAAAGTGCTCTATTGGTTTGATGAGGTCTTTAAGATATGATGGGGCATGATCACTCAAAACTTTGTGTGCGACTTTGCACATGCCTAAGGGAAGCATATATAAGAAGTACCAGCCCTAGCACAGAACTTTGTGGCATGCTGTGCTTATATCAGATAGATACAATTCAAACCAATGCACTGCTTTTCCACTAATTCCAGTGGTATGTCCTTGTCTCACTAGTAATTTGCTGCACTTAGATTTTGCAGGACAAATACAGGTCTAAGTCCAGTATCTGAGGCTATGAGGAAATTAGTAGTAGTGCTTCATGCAGTGAAAATAATCACATTGTTTCTTTCCAACAACATCTTTTGAGACATTTGGAAATAAAATGAGGGTTGTGAATCGGTCTGTAATTGTCTAAAAGATCTAAACAGTATATAAGAGGTCTTAAATATGTACTGAGAAAACAGTCAGCACCTTTTTGGGGGGTGCAGCTTGAAGGTTAAATTGCTGTATCATGCAGCATGTTAATTATTTGAATAGTTTGTCCTTGGTTAGTGTCTAAAGCCAACCTTGATGAAATAATTACCCCCACCCTTACTTTTTGGTATGTAAATTATGCACTGGTGTCATATGTCTCTGTGCAAAGCTGGCTAATCACATATTTTACACCTGAGAAACCACCACTGAGAAGGAAGTGGCAGTTTCAGTGCACATAAAACATGTCTGTGTGAGGTGTGGGGAGCGAAGGGAAACGAAAGGTCCATCATCAGCATATCCAAATAGGAAGGAGCCACGACATGGAACTCTTTAAATGGAAGCTTTGACAGAAGCCTGCAATCCTTTCTCACCACACTGCCCCTGCTAATCCCCTCCATTCAACCACATCACTATGGAAACTGTCTGGATGTCTCACCCTTGCCGCCTAACTTGTGCCATGCAGCCATGTCGGCCACTGACATGGAGGTTGTGCAGCAAAATGCTGGCTGTTCACTGTTTCCCTACACGCCACAGGTCTCTATGTGACATTACATGCTGCTAGACTCATAGTGATTTTTTTTTTTACCCAGGAAAAAGAAAAATGCTCAAGAAGAGACAGCAACTGCAAGTTCAAAGCAGCGCAAGAATAAGCACTTCAGCCTTTAAGAGAAAGACAAAAAAACCTTGGCTGTATGGTGCGGAGTTCAAGGTGGTTGGAGCAAATTTTCATATTGCTTGCTCCCGATACCTATTTCATTTCTTTGACTTCCTCTGGCAAAATTGCAGGAGAATATTTGTCATGGTTTTAAAAGGTTTATCAGCTTCAAAGCTGAGGGAGCTGGTCGTCCAACCCATCAGCGAGACTACGCAATCCTTCCAGCGCTGACAAGAATGGGTTAGAGCATGTGGACAAAATTTCCCTGCTAAGCCCCCAATTCAGAGCTTTTACATAAAGCTAGAAGAAGCACATTTGCATTTGCCATTGACGTCAGCTTTAATCCATCCCAAACCACTTCTCCAGCCCCCTCAACATCTTGGAGAAGAGCTTCGGTAATTGCTAATTACAGGAAAAAAGATGGTTATAATCACAAGCACCAACGGTCTGGTCAGTGCCAACGCCTGTGACCTAAAATCTGCTGAAATCAGCTGTAACACAGAGCTCATAGGTGAGCCCAATCTTAAACATAGGGAAGTATGGTTAAGGCTGTGCTTCTTGTTTAGTTAAAGCAGCAATTCAGCTAAATCTCACATTCATGTATCTTGTGTGTTGCTGTCCTCTTACCTCTTTTTATAAAAGTGCCAAAAGCATACTCCGGACATGAATTACCTGCTTGGGTGATTTTATTTTTCCCCTGAGCAGTCGCTGATGGTATAGCACAGCATTGCATGGTATTTAATTGGATGCTTTTCTGGCATCTTATCAGGGCTACACTGTTTTTTATGTATTCATCATTTATTAATGATATATAAAACCTACAATGTCTATGTGTAATCTAAGTATAAATTTAAATAGCCTGTTTTGTCAAACCTGACTCTCCTTTAGGAGAAACGGATCCAGCTGGCACTGCTATCAAGCTTTAAGTGATGTCAGATTTTTAAAAAGGTATTTGACAAGTTTTGACACCCTATCTATGATATCTAAATACAAATCAATTATTCCCTATGATATATAAAGACTATAGACATACTTACTTGGCAATACTTAATCTGAATTTTTCCTAACATTTTCATTTAAATGCTTTTTAGCAAGAAAGCTATTGGAATAAATGTACAATCTGTACAATCAAACAAGAAAAAATGTAAAGCCATATTTTATTTTATTTTGTTTATCACGTTCCACAAATTCATTGTCTTGTGTGTAGCGCTTCAGTATATTGTGAACTACAACATGAATAAGTGATGTACTTACTAAATCATTTATAGATCATTTGGTCTTACGAGTTCATGTCTACCATTGCCATAACCTGCAACGTTTCAAAATTCACGAGGGTGTATTATGATTAAGTCATTTGTTGTTAAAACACATGTTGTCTCAGTTTTGTCACAGAGAAGAGATCATGCTGGACCTAAAACAATTGCAACAATACAGTTTCTTTGCACCCCCTCCCCTCTTACACCACCCGATCAGTGTGTTGATATTCTGCAGATTAAAGTACATCTTTGTACTGCTGGAGGTACTAGATGAAAGTCAGGTAACACACTAATGTTTGGTCATATCTGACTGTATATAAAAGATGGCTGCAGCCCCATCGGTAAAATGAAGCCAGAAGTTTCTGAGTTCTTTATGATCATCAGGAGGGGGCGACATGTCTGGTTGCAAAAAGATTTGCAGTTGTATCGAAGTCTATGGGTAAAGGACTTGATAGATGACCTCACAAAACACTTTCATGATTAGTTTATGGTCTCATTTGATAGTTTCAGCAACTATAACTTTATAACAAACTGTGTGCTGCTGTGCACAAACATAGCTTAATCAAGAACAGCTGGGCTTTCCAATATTTCTAATGTTTGTTCTTTTACGTCATTGTCTACAAATATCTTGGAAACCTATGCACCTGGCTGTGCAACCAGGCTAGTCGGCCAGCAAAATATGCCCCCTAAGTGATGCGGGAGACTCACATTTTAGCCTTTGCCAATGATGCTGTGTGGATTGTGATTGATCAAAGAAGTTGTTTTGCAATCCCAGTGGAATTTTTTTTTTATCAGTTATTTAATAATTTAATAATATGCTATAAGTGACTATTTATATATAATTTGTAATCCACCATAATTAAACTAATAGAGACAGTTAGACATAGAAATGAACCAAACCAATACAGATTAATGAACTCCATATTCTTTCATGCAGAACTACCTTTTGATTGACTAATAACTTATATAAGTGAGCAGTGTCCTTGATTTTCCCAGCCAGATCCAACACTTGCGCCAAAGACTAACCAACCACCCACCATTGCTAACCATAAAACTAATACTAAGTCCCCCTCCTCTGATTATACTGTAAGGTGCATTTCTGCGCCACTTGAAACCCCCAGTGTACTGCCTGTCTCTCAGCAGAGATGTTACCTGCCTTTATTTGGAAGTTTGACATGACAGATTACTTTAAAGCTTTGTGCACAAATCCCAGACTTGTTAGATTCATCACCACTCAGCTTACACAGAGGGAGAGCCACAATCTGCCAGTCTTGCTCGTGTGCTTTGGCCGATAGTTTTATTACTTATTTCCTCCCTGATTTCCCATGTCTCCCCAAGGCACGGTAAACTGAACAAAGTAAACCACATTTTATTCAGAGAGACCAGTTGCACACTGAAAAATGGATTTTAATTTGCCCAGTGAATTTGTGCGATGAGTGTTTTAGGACATGGGAGGGATATTTCATTAGTGGCTTTTCCACTGGGGCCGTTGGAGAGTTTCAGGGGTTTTGGACACACATAGGCACTTATTTCCTTTTTACTTTAAAACAACTACTAGTTACGGTGTTGTATTTCTTTGCAGCAGACTACCTGATATTCCACTTTCCTTTGCAGATTTTTGAACACTGTGTTCCTATTTTTTGTCTGATGATGCAAGATATTTTTGTGGTACTAGAACTTTCCACACAGGTACTCATTCATTAACAGTAAGAGGTACAAAAAGATGTAACACCATGTTAGGAGAGACATGCAAATTCACAGAAAAGCTGATTTTCATTCTTTTATATAATGGTTTAAGTTTAAATGAGGTTATTTAACCTTTTGCACAGAGCTGGTATAAAGGCGTTGCATCATAATTTGCTTTATCAGAGAAGCTGTGGAGACGTGTTAATATACTGCTGTCACTTTCACAGATGACATGCATGAGGACGCGTATGTGTGTGTGTGTGCATGCTTTTTGTGTGTACTGCCAGAAATGTATGTAGAAATGATTGTAGTGGTGTCTGCACAAAATGATGCAGCAACTCAAATGTATCCATCTCCTAAAATGGGAAAAATGCATGAGCAAGAGATGAAGTCACTTAATTTAGTTGTTGGCAATGGCATCAGAAAACATTGACCTTTCGTTGGTTCCTTGAGGCCATTAAATGAGTCACATGACAGCTGGATATTTACAGTGCCTCTCGTCACTGGCCTTGTCAAATCACAGCACACTTCACTGAAGCCTAGGAGGCCCTAGGCTGGACTTCAGCTATGCAGACAGACATAGGTGTTTTTTACCCTTCTTTTAGCTCAAGCTCATGGCAATTCCATGAAACACAAAAGAACACAAGGGCGTGAGGGTATGTGTGTGTTTCTGAGCTTGTTCGAGTGTTGCTGCTAAAAAACAGGAAGGAGAGAGTGAGATATACATACAGAAGCACAGACAGTCTGCAAGACCAATGAATTTCAGGCCAATTTATCTTATGAATGAGCCTCTGGAGGGCATTCACTCCCAGACAGTTCCATGAATTGTACAACAAATAAAACTGTACTTCTGGACCCATATCTCACACGAGACAAACTGAGTCTTTTTTTTTTT
>NW_005187637.1:29450-37452 GCF_000239375.1 Pundamilia nyererei | reverse complement strand
GATAGATAGATAGATAGATAGATAGATAGATAGATAGATAGATAGATAGATAGATAGATAGATAGATAGATAGATAGATAGATAGATAGATTCATAAATATAAGAATCAAAGAGCCTCAACATGCCCAAGTTATACTGAAACATCCCGTTGTACCTAAAAACATTCCTTTAGTTTGTGATTTTTACCTCCTCAGAACAGAAACCTTTCAAAGATTTGCACTACACAAATATATATTTTGTTTTAATCCCACCCAGCCTGTTAATGCTGCCTAGTAGTCAAGCAGGCCTGTAAAAACAAATAAATAAATAAAAATAAAAACATTTCTTGTCCTGCAGTCTGGTAATTCAAAACCATACAATGGAAAAGAATATACTGATTATAAATCTCCATTATGGGATTTTTGTATTCTCTTTTTCGCATTGCAGTAATGATAACAAGTGAGACTACAACATAAGTTCTACTTTACACAGTAAACAAAGCAAAAGCATGCAGGATGTTAAAAATGTGTGACTCCTTACAATTTGGTTACACTTTTTAAAATGTTATTTCATTGGATCTGGGTTTAAATATCAAGTAAAAGCAGTTGTTACATTATAGATACAATATGCATGCAATGAACTTCACTCTAACCATCAGCTGGTTTTAAAAAGTGCAATAAATGTTACATGCGGCAATTATGATGTTTACAATTATTCCATTGAAAAGCAATACATTTATAATATTGTTTTTTTGCTATTTAGGTCTTTTCATCCACATTCGCCAGCATTTCACTGCATATCTATGGTGCTCGAGCTGACAGTCTAAAAGCAGGGTGATAACAACTTGGAATAGTAGAAATTGTGACCCCCTTTGCCTCAATACATTCTCATTGGAGCTAACTTTTAGATTTAATAATGCCGAGGTTACACCGCTGTTCATTTTACTTAGAAATGTTTGAAACATTGTCAGAAACCCTGAGGGCCCTTGGATTCCATTTCAGAGAGCAGCTATTTGAGGCGAAGGGTAGAAGGCAGTGACACTGACAAATCCAAAATGGGTGTGTGTGTCTGCACACAGTGAGCATTTCTACAAAGACAGGCAACTCGTTTGATTTGCTACATTTATAAAGGCTCATAAATAAGTTTTGCTGGATTCATTTATTGTATTTACGCCACACATTTAGCCCTTGTGTTTAACCCAGAATTACAATCAGACAGTTAATGTGTTGCAAGGAATTTGACTTTGTATTTGGTATTTTCTGTTTGTTGAAGCCAGCTCTTGTTATTTGGAGTTCAACAGCATAAAAAGTGGTAAACTCTAGTCATTTATACAAATCAAAGGAAAGGTAGCTGTATTTAAGCTAAGGTATTTACTACACATAAAATTTAACAGATAAAAACTTTACTTTGCATTATTAATATTTCACTCGACAGATCTGCCATTTATTTTTATTTTTTTCACCATTGCCAGAGTGGAGCTTGTTCGATGATTTATTTCGAGACAAAATTCTGAAAACACATTTTGTCCTTTCCTTGAAGGGAACTTCATGTGCCATATATCTCACATGAAATCTTTTCTGGGTGCCTCCTACGTTATAGAGGTTAGGAGGGGAAGCGCGGGGTATGAAGAGTGGTAGGAGGCGCTGGGGTGGTCCAGTGGACTGGAAAACGCTGCCCCCTGGCAGAAAGTTAGTGTGTGGCTGTATCTGTGGTGGAGCTAATATGGCCACTGGTTCATTAGTGCGCTGATGTAAGGAGTACTACGTGACACCAAGTTTCTAAGCGCAAAGACTTTCAGAAAGGAACCACTGAATGCAGTGAAGCAAAGTGAAGACTTCCCTCTCTCCTGCATCAACCGAAGAGAAATCCCTCCATTTGAGAAATTGAGCAGCTTCTTAAACACTGGGCAGGACAGACAGAAATGCTTTCATACAGAAAAAAGAAGGCTGTGCACCTCATTCGCTCACATGCAGAGCATCCACTTTCTACCACAACAGGAGCTGCTGACAGGTTGGTCATCAATGAAAGGGGGCAGAGAGAGCGGGGGGGAAAATAGACACAGAGAGGAAGGCAGGAAATAATAGAGAGAAAGAAAGAGATGCTGACAGGCTCAGCTCCCCTCCTCCTCTTGACAATCTGGGAGGTGAGGACACACAGACAAGAAGGAGAGAGCACAGGACCCATGCTTCAAGCTCAGCTGCACGTCAACCCAATCATTATGTCGAATGACTATTTAAACTCACATGAAGTATGCTATGTATAGTAGTAACTCCAGCTGATTCAGAACTGCCAGCGCAAGATGTCACACCATGTCCACTTCAACATATTGCACACTGGAAATCTTCAATGTTGTTCTGCTGTAAGAGCTTTTGGTTGAGTCTCAAAAAAGCCAGTGAGATGACTATTATTATGTTAAGTAGGATTCACAAGTCCACTGTGCATGTTTGAATCTTTAAAACATGTCTTAAACCTGCTTAAATACAAATATAAATGGAGTGGAAGCATTGCATTCCACTCTTAATCCACAGACATGAAACACAATCATTTGGAATTACCAAATTTGCATGAATGAATGGTTCCCGTGCACAAATTGCGACTGTTTACCCTAATTGTGACACGGCGCATGTATATGCAGTTTTGCTGTGTTCATGTATGCAAATAGAAGCCAAGGAATAGAAAAATAAAATAGTCGCTCTGAGGACAAAATGTGGTGGCAGGGAGGCAGAGAGGAAGGTGGTGGTGGGGGGAAATAGCCCCGCTCATCGCCTCTCATTTTCTGCCCGCTACTACCCAGCAGAGTTTCTATGGCAACCCCTCAAAAAGCGGTGTGCGGTGAATTGTGGATTTGAGATGCGCTGTCTGATTGCGCTGTGTGGAGGAGATGGCTGGCTCTTTCGTCAGTCTTCCTCTGTAAGAGGAAATTGGTGGAGAGCTCCAATGAAACAGCACTCCATATGCTTTCTTTGATGTGCGTGCCAGCCTTTGGTCCTAGAGCATGTGTGTGTGTGTGTGGGTGTGCGTGTGTGTGCACGCTCAAGGAAGCTTTACATTAGAAGCTAGTGCCCCCTGCAGAGCTGCTCGTCACTCTTGGCACCCACCAGGCTGCACTCAGCTTTCCAAATGAATCTGTCTGGCTGACCATGTAGACTCATCAGTATGCTTTGGGTTTCAGCTGATTGACTCGATGCCACTGATGACGGTTCATTTCTGTTCTGAGTTCCAACAGCCGTGTACGACACAGTGCACGGCGTCTTGATTATGAAATTTTGACGTACACACACAGAATGTGTTTTGCCACATGCCTCCTCCCAAACCTCCACACCTCCTCCCCACCCACCCTGCCTTTCTTATTAAATAAAAGCTCAAACTTTTCCGTGTGGCTGGCTTTCACTGACGTTAGGAGAGCTGTGTCTTTATCCATGTTAAGAGTGGGACATGTATGCTGTGCGATGTGAGCTCTCTCTCTCCCTCTCTCCATCTGAGTATCTGTATGATGCTTGCAAGCTGTGCCAGTCTCCATTAGCATCCCATTATAAACCAGCATGATCACTCGTCACTTAGAATGCCTGCCACAGCGTGCTCTGTGTATGTGTGTGTGAGAGAGTGTGAGAGAGTGTGAGAGAGAGCTTGTTGTGAGGGCACGTGTGTGAACGTGTGTAAATCACACAGTCAAGTGATTGAGATGGCCTTGTTTCAAAAGAACACAGGGGGAAAAAAGCTTCCAAAGACTTGTGCCGCAAACATTTCAATTTAAATGTGTCTGAATGTGTCTGGTTTGTTTGACCCAGATTTCTCACCTACCCCTCTATTGATAAATTGGATATCTGGAGGCAGCCTTGTGCTACAATTTAATTTAGTTGATATGTAGTGAACAGCACCCTCTGCTGACTTAATCTGTAAGCTAAAAATTGGTTAGTGCATACAACTGAGCATCTTGAAGAACTCATCAGAAATTATGCCTTAAAGCATAATATAATGAGCAATAAAGCAGCAAATGAACGTTTTACTTTTCCATAAATAACAAAGTTAGTGAGTATTTTCTTTTCAGAGAGGTTAGCAAACCTGTTTGTGTCTGATTGTAATGCGGTCAAACAAAAATGTGCACACATAAATCACAACTGGCTAAATTGTACTTCAAACAATGGCCTATATGCTGCATAATAAATACAAGCATATTGCAAGTGGTCAAATATGCGGAGGTTGTGATTAACATTGAAAATTTGCTTCAGAGAGAATCCAACAGATAGTCTTTTTTCACTTTAATGTGTATGGAGAGATAATGCTTAAAATATTCAGAGCTGTCAAAATAATGTTCTGTACCTTTAACCCAACACAGCAGGCATGAATGCAGTTTTGTTTCTGGCGCTTACATCGCTGAAAATGTGGCATTTAATTTAACAATGTTGTATCAAATTCTTTTTCTAGGCACAATGATCCTTTTATTCTGGCTAATCCACGCAGGACACTGTCAACAGTTTAACTGGGGATTTTTTTCTTCAAGAAAGTAGTTCCAGTTGAGCCTTTTTACATTAATGTCAGACAGAGAGAGATTAAAGAGAAACAGGGACACCGTTTCTGGAAAGAGACGTGGTCATTGAAGTTTTTAATGTCATCTTCAGTCTTGTGAACATCAGAAACAAGATCCCAGTCACTTTGATTGTATTTTGATGGAGGCAGAAACCCAAAGACCTCCAGAAATGATAGAATTCTCTTTTCTTCACAGGGAAAATACAGCCTTTAATTTTTCCTGCTAACATTAAAAGTTCTTCCTATCTTCAGCATAAAAGGTTATTCGTCTTAGCCACTGGTACAACCAATGATTGCTATCCTTTTGGGGACTCCAGGTCCACCTTCATAGTGTTGCACAATAGAATAGCTTCCTAGAAGTTGGTGCTTTAAATTATGTATCTATTTCCCGTTACTTTTTAAAACTACAACAACTCAAATTGTCCACTGTTGAAAAACAAAAGGATTATCTATGGTCAGGACTTTAAGAAACACAAGAACACCCCTTTGACCTTGGTCTTCTCTGACTTCTTAGAACTGCCTTCTTTCTCTTCTTGTTACCTCCTTGGTCTTCTGATTGTAGATGTTTCCCAGCTTGGCTTTCCTCCATGCACACACGCAGACACATACACACATATATATTCTGTGGTCCAGGTCTAGAGGAATGTTGAGTGTCCCTACAGCCCCCCCCCCCCCCCCCCCCCCCCTCTCGGGAGATTAGGCTTCACCACACTTGCCCCCCTCACTTCATTCCATTCCAAAGTGTGCCCCCTAAGAGCTGCCACATTTTTATCTGAGCCTGGTGATTGTGACAGATTTGCCAAATGACACACATACACAAACACACACATTTATGGACACACAAGGGGACACAAACAGAGGGGAGGTTGCTCTGCCCAGGGAGGGACCAGAGAGCGCTGCACTCCAGCTATAAAACCCTCGGAGGATGAGGCCAGAGTCCTGCCCTGAACTGGACAGTACTTCCTTCCTTTGTGCCAGGACGCTGTCAGGACAGGCAGCAAGAGAGCCTCCGACATGAACGACATCTACAAGGCAGCGGTATGATCCCACTCAAAACACAGCTGAAAGAGTGCAGTTGACTTCCTCTGGTGAAGTTATTTGATTTGTTGGGTGCTCACCAGAACACTGTGAGAACTAATCTAGTGTGGGAGTGATGTTTTTATGGATGTAAAACCATTATCCTTAACATTTCTTAATAGTGCTAAATGTAATCAGTAGTTAAGAGTGAAAGAGTGTAATTTCCCCATTTAAAGCTGCACTTTAATGTTTATTTGTTGCATGAAAAAATGCCACCCATCATTTTTTAAGCCTTTTTAAGCTCACATTATTAAAATAGTTGTAAAATACCTATGTTGCCTTCATTAGTGCTACATCGTCTCGGGGGAGCCTTAACACCAAGTATGTCTCTAGATTTCCTCCTACTTCAGCCCTATCAGAACTGATAAGAGCCACTCATAAGGTCACTGACAGGACATGTCCCTGGACCACAATCTGCTGCTTCATTCATGACTTCAAATGGAACGGTCTCACTTCACGTGGCTAATTTTGGCCAGTTGCTCAGATGCTTCTGTTTCAGTGGTTCTCTGGTGCCAGAGAAGAGCTTCAGGTTTAGATAAACCGCCCCATGGCTGAATTCCAGCATTATCTGTGAGCCTGAGAGCTATGTGGCTATTTATCCACCTTTGCACAGATAGTCCTCTGGCTCTCCTATTTGCTCACAGTCCAACGGGGAGATAATAAAAACACACTGGAATGTATATTACATCTGTTTCAGGTTTTTTCTTTCTTTTACAGTATCATCAGCAGTGGAATTTAAATGTGAAAGTCTGTATACTGTATGTATGTGGTTAATTTACAGTGGACAACAGTCAATAACTCTTACATAAGCAGCTGTCTCCCTCTTTCATTCTTGGTAGCTTTTCCAGGATTACTGTTCCATTGTTGGGACAGATCCACAGCTATGCTAATTTAGAGCACTGTGTATTGTGTCCTTTATCTGTCGTTCCTGAGCCTCTCTTCTGACTGTTTATTTTTAACTCCTCCTCTTACCAGCTCTCATGTATGATATGTAGGTGCTGTGTAATGTCAGGGATGTCCCGGAGCTTTGTTAACTGAAAAGTTATCAAAACAAACAGAAATAATCTAGTCTAGATTTCCAGATAGCTTAACCGAGATATATTTGGAGCTTTGGAAAATGCAATCAAACCCATAAATATGTTGTTACAGAGAAATTCCAGAATATATCCCAGAAAGCTGATGTTTTCTCTCTCAATTCTTTCTCTTTGGCAGGTTGAGCAGCTGACAGATGAACAGAAAAATGGTGCGTGAAACGATTTTCAACTGAAGGCGTAAAGGCTTTGAGCATGCCATCGAGTCCCTTTAAAAGATGATTTAGTTATAGTTGTTGGTAGAAAAAATCTATACCTCAACAGGACTGCAACTATTAGTTGCACCAACACTTAAGACAAATAGCCTTTTGTGCTGATGTCCAGGAATTAATCTTAACCCTGTCCTAAACCAGACGTGCTTCAGTAGATATTTTTGTGTGTGTGCTGCTTTGTTGCTGCAGAGTTTAAGGCCGCCTTTGACATCTTCGTACAGGATGCAGAGGACGGCTGCATCAGCACCAAAGAGCTGGGGAAGGTAATGAGGATGTTAGGTCAGAACCCCACACCGGAGGAGCTGCAGGAGATGATTGACGAGGTGGATGAAGATGGTAAATCGAAACCGCTACTGGGCTATGGATAAGAAAAAAAAAGAACTAAATAATTGGTTGTGTTTGACTCTCATTCTCACAGGTCAGCTGCCAAATGCATCACAAGCATGTTATGCAGACAAGCATTGTTCGAGCCCTCTGACCTTAAATGCTAGTCAGGGATCTTAAATACAACTTGATGTGTCAGGTTGAATTAAAGGGAAATGTGTGTCAGATGTTGCACTTGTCATCTTGGATTTTCCATGTGATTTAATGTTGAAATATGAAAACAGCATCTTGGTTTTGTTTGATAAAGCTAAAGCTGATAATTGAGTTCTGTATAGTTAGACCACACACACTTTAATTCACAGGTATGCCTGTTATAAATATAATAAATAAGACAATTATAGGCTTCAAATCAAATACATTTGTAACATCAGTTGAGATGCTATAACATCACTGCAGTGATCCATTGGTGAACAGACTGTACTTTTAAGCTGATCATCTGGTTAAACTGGGATAATATAAAATCCCAGTTTAAGGATGTGATGAAGTGTGTTGTGTGTGCAGGGAGTGGCACGGTGGACTTTGATGAGTTCTTAGTCATGATGGTGAGATGCATGAAGGACGACAGCAAAGGGAAGTCAGAGGAAGAACTGGCAGAGCTGTTTCGGATGTTTGACAAGTACGTTTCATATTTAAACCTGTAGCTACTTTATCCTGCACTCAGAGCGGTTTATTAGCAAAATCTCACCACAAAAGAAATACTGTGCTACATGCTTACTGACAGACCTGGGGGTG
>NW_005187637.1:26695-29430 GCF_000239375.1 Pundamilia nyererei | reverse complement strand
GGGGGGGTGGGGGGGAATATCTATGGCAAGAGGATGCTATCATTGGAGCATTTCCACAGTCTATTGAACAAATTGCTCTTCTTCATCGTGTGGTTCCAGCAAAGTATGCTTCCAATGTGCAATTATGAGTACTGACAAAATGCCAAGCAGCTCTGCAGAGTACAGCATGTAGTTTGCTCCATAATCCTTTTTGACAGCTCCGAATATTTTAAACACCCACTCGATGTAAGCCAGACACCTCGTCTGAGCATCAAAGAACAAACTCGCTGTGCTTTTTTTCCCTTTCTCACCGTGGTGGTTCCCAGACACTTAAATTCTAGATATGACCAGTCACACATCAAATACAAGTTTGCTTCTTCCCCCAATGCCAGCTGTAAAGCTTAATTAAAGTTTGTTATGCATTAACGACATTTCACACCTTTGATTCTGCAGAAACACAGATGGTTATATTGACCTGGATGAGCTGAAAATGATGCTGGAGTCCACGGGAGAGGCCATTACAGAGGACGACATCGAGGAATTGATGAAGGATGGGGACAAAAATAACGATGGCAAAATTGACTACGATGGTGAGGACTTTGGACCAGTTGTGTTTACTTTTTAAGACACATTCACAATGAGACATTTGCTTGATAAAGACATGTTCTGGTTTCGTAGTAGTTTGTCTGAAGCGCAGCTGTTTGTAACACTGACTTCTTTTTTGCAGAGTTCTTGGAGTTCATGAAAGGAGTGGAGTAAGCCTGTAGACGAGAGGGTGGTGTTTTTGTATTTTTTTGCAACTCCTCTGCCATCTTGTGAAGCTGGAAGCCAAATTGGATGTAGTTGATAAAAACAATTGGATGACTTTGTAAGATTAAGTCAAATATCATCTTTAAAACTTTCTGTATTTTTCTATCATGTCTCTTGCATTGTTATAAATGCAGTTGTGACTTTTGGTGCCCATGTATACCGATTTTTTTGTAAATGTATCCAAATTACTTGTGTCTTTGGGGTTTTGTTTTTTTTACAGAGGCCAGATACCACCCTCCTTTTGGCTGTTTGAAATATGAATGCCATGTTTGTCTCCAGCTAAATTCTTTATCTCGAAAGTGCCCCATTGAGCTTACAAATCCTTTTACTAAGAGGCTACTGTTTACTTGGGCAGAAAATGTGCAAAAAAGCAAAACATATCTCTGAGTAAACACAGTTTTATAGCAATCTCTGCTAGACCAATCATATTTTAAGAATAGTGTGCTGGGTACAGCTCATTTCATGGATACATTTCTGGATGTGGAAAATGTCTTCAGGACTTTTTATTCCCTTATATTACCCCTGGAACATCTGCAAGGTCAGCTTGAAATTTGCACTCATATAATAAACAAGATGTATTTGTCAGTATGGTCAATTCGTCAGTTTCTCTCTTTGAATAAATTCATTCAGTCTTATCTGTACTCACTTTAAGGACATGGTCTACATACTTCAGTCAGTGCTTTTGCTGTTTGTTGAGTGTTTCTAGCGTGCTAGACCGAGTTACACCGGTTATACTGGGGGACAAAGCACTGTTATTTATACCATTTTGCCTAAATGTACTCCAGATTTTACAGGCTGATCACATGCTTGCCTCTCTGGCCTGCTCTGCTTTTCACAGATGAACAAGTAAAAACAAGCAAAGGAGGCCTGAAATGTTACTTGTCTTACCAAGATAACAGTGGATTTTGTGTGAGACTGTCTATCATAAATTTTGAGTTATCTGTTACATTTTTACTCCATAGTGGTTCGTGCCTCTGGTATGCAAACTATCCACATGGTCGCTTTGGAGGTATCTAGTTACACAGACTATTGAGACAGGAGCTATTTATGTCTAATCATGTTAGTGCCCATGTTAGGGGATGTGCATTGACAGACACCAGTTGACAATCAAATGCCTGTGACCATAAAAAGCATGCTGTTAGACTACAAAGAGATAACAGATCTTTTAAAAATCCAGCTTGATTTCTTGAAATTTCGGAAATAATAAAGCCCAGAGATTAATTTTACATAATAAAGGATTCTTTTTTTCCTTCTTTTTTCCTTTCCGTTTTTATTTATGTTAGTAATTTTCAATTTCAGCTTCAGCCAGGTTCTGTGGATCTCACCAAGCATTCCTTAAAAATGGCCATTGTCTAGTGTTTTAAACCATCCAGTCCACAAAAGCAGGACACAGGCTTAGCAGCACAGGAGTCATGTAGTTATCACTGTGGCCACTTGATGTCAGCAGGAAAACACATTCTTATCTTTTTGCTTGGCTCAGATACAGCAAGCTAAAGATGAGAGATTTCACGGCACAGCAACAGCCTTCCCAAAGTAAGATAATGGTTGACCGTTGATGGAATCCGCAG
This sequence comes from Pundamilia nyererei, assembly GCF_000239375.1. Lineage (NCBI taxonomy): Eukaryota > Metazoa > Chordata > Actinopteri > Cichliformes > Cichlidae > Pundamilia > Pundamilia nyererei. The sequence goes on along the minus strand of NW_005187637.1, from coordinate 27,073 downwards.
ACCGATTTGTTTGGTTATAAAATAGGGTTAGCATCCAGAGTAAACTGCTTCGTGTTTCTAGTGGTTGAAATTGTAATGTCAAAAATAAAAACAGTATTCACATAGCAGTAGGTTACTACAAGATCTGAAAAAATGTTCTTGTGTTTTGATACCAACTGATAAGTAAAATGTTCATTTGATCTATGTCCAAAATCAATATGTCGCATTTTTATTCATTTTCTGCCTATGAAAGAGACCTTTTCTATAATTTGGATTTTGGAAGTGGGATCAAGTGCATTTTGTGCGAGCGCGTGACGTCAGTGGCCTGATTGGTGACAGCCCTCCTACCTCCCTCTGTCTCTTTCTGCTTCCCTGGGGGTCCTGTTAACTCCATTCTGC
>NW_005187637.1:14113-26675 GCF_000239375.1 Pundamilia nyererei | reverse complement strand
CCATGGTCGTGTGATACTTATCGGATTATAAACCCTAACCAACAGCAAACCGCAACTGCCCTTCTAGAGCAGTGTCAACAGCCTGACAAAGACAGCACACCACATTTACGGAATAATCTACAGTTTTATACATTCCTGCTGCACTGGCCAAAAAAATACTGCATTAAAACTAAAGCGATGATCTCGAGTGAAAAGATGTCACGTTAAAATCTGAGGTGCTACTTTTTGATCACACTGATTAGGCTGCTCTGCGGCCTGAGCATTTTCGTTTAAACTGACATTTGCAGCGTGGAAAAGATGAGTAGTGCACTCTTCGGCATCAATGGGAGGCTGGGCAGCAGCAGAGCAGTGTGTGAATGAATCTGGGGTGTGGTGCACTGTAGCAGTAAGCTGGGTGGAGAAGAGAAGCACTTACGTAAGACGGGCCTGATGATGACTCATGCCTGTTTTTATTAACACACACTGCAGTTATGAACCACCTTTGTTATTGTCGCCACATAAGCCATCTCTGTTTCCTCATTGGTGAAATATCGAAACACCTGTAAGAACGACTATTGAATGTGACTGAGACGGAGGATTTGCATAGGTAATGGTAAGCTTAGTTTATTATATAACTGACTTCATTCATTCATAGAAAACAAAGTGGGTTTATTCCATTGCCTGAGAGTGAGTCAGACAGTCAGACACAAAGCTTTATATAGTAAATTCTCAGGGAAACACGCTGCTTTGCTGTTTTACTGATTTATAAAAACAGTTCTTCAAACCATTAGATCACATAAAAGTAATACTTCACCAGGAAAATGCCCTAAAATGGCAATACCAAGCTATACCAATTTAGCTCACTGTGATTAATACATGTACAAACTGTCCGGAAGAGCGAGCAATACCCCGGACACAGTTAACGTGCTGTCTTCCTGATACCCACACATGTAGACCTCATTTAAAGCCAGCATGCGTTTGGGTTTAGGATTCCTGTTTTTCTTGCTTGTCTACATCACATGGCCTTGGAAGCTGTCCAGTGCCAAATATTAAAGATTAATCTCTGGAAATTTCTGTTATTCACCATTCACAATAGCAGAAAATACATGAATATAAGCTCCCAGATTCTCTGACCCATTTTCCAGCTGTTGTTCCTTTTTAGGTCATGTGACAGTGACTTTTTGTTTGTTTGTTTTGGCCGTGTAAAATGACGTGTTCGTTGTAAATGATTACATAAATACGATAAATACATAAAGACAGTTTTAAATGAATGTCAGTATGAGAGCGAATGCTAGGTTGTTTTCGTTGCCATAAATACACAATGAGGAAGTGGAACACTTTAGACAAAGAGAGAGTGGAGAATGGAAGGACTGCAAATCAAACTGGAACAGACGGAATATTGTATCATGACGCTCCATCCCACTTCTGGTGCTGAGAACACTAAAGTACTGTTTCTGGACTGCCTTGCCATAATGGCCCATAGAACAGTGAGACTACAAGACACAGAATTCTCAGATTCCACAATAACTATTCATGGAATCAAATGAATAACAGCTATTGTTTTGTTTTAATGCACCACTGGAGGGTTTATCTATTTTTACTTCTAGTTATGCATGTAAAATGAAGAATACACACTGCACACTTAAGTTATAGAGCTGAACAACAATACTGAAATTCTCCAAGTCCTGCAATAAAATGTTAGCCTAGATAACTTGAATTATTGCTTATTTATTAGCATTTTAAAACTTAATTTAATTACTTATGCTATTGACAGTGTATTTGACAAAAAAAGTGCATGAAGTAAGTTTTAAAAGCTGATCACAAAGGTGAGCCTGCATTTGGCACTATGGCATCATGTTTAATATACACTCGCCAGTCACTTCATTAGTTACACCTTGCAGGTACTGTGTTGGACCCCTTGCCTTCAGAACTGCGTTCAACACAGACAGATGATTTGAGCTTTGTGACATGAAGCAGTAATCACAAGGTGTGTACACTGTGATCATAAAGGGACAGGCATGGTCAGCAACAATACTCAGGTAGGCTGTGGTGGTTAAATAGTGCTCATTTGGTACTAACGGACCCAAAGTGTGCCAAGAAAATATCCCCCACACCATTACATCACCACCACCATCCTGATCTGTTGATACAAAGCTGGGTGGATCCATGTTTTCATGTTGTTTTTGTGCCAGATTCTGACCCTACCATTCAAATGTGGCAGGAGAAATTGAGACTCGTGGGACCAGGGAAGGTTTTTCAAATTCAATTCAAAGGTTTTTCTGTTTTCAAAATTTTCCTGAACCCGTATGAACTATTTACTCATTTCCCTGTTCTTAGCTGATAGAAGAGCCATCCAGTGTGTTTGTCTGCGGCTTCGAGCTTCATGTGGTGTTTGTTTTCAGAGATGCTCTTCTGCATGGCCACAAGCAGTGTGGTCATTCTCCTCATCAGCAAAGCATTTTCAACCAGACAGCGTTAGCTTACTGGATATTTTCCCTTTTCAGACCATCCTTCTTAAACTCTAGAGATGGTTGTGTGGGAAAATTCCAGTGGATCAGAAGTTTCTGAAATACTCGGACCAGCCCGCCTGGCACCAGAAACCATGACACATTCAAAGTCATTTAAATCACCTTTTTCCTCATTCTGATGTTCGTTTTAAACCTCAGCCATGTCTACATGCCAAAATGCATTGAGATGCTTTTGCCTTGCTTACCCAATAAAGCTGCCATTTACTGTACTAACTATGTAGTAAAGTAAGAAGCTGCAATATTTAGTACATGGATGGCAGCTTTAAGCTCCTCTTGGCTTGGTGCTGTTAGCTGTTAGTGTGGGGTTTTTTTGTGAAAACAGTTTTCTCTTACAGCTAAAGGCAACTCAAGAAGACGTGTGAGACTAAATCAAAGAGGAAAATTGTGGGCAGGGAAATTAGAGAGCTGAATGGGTCAAAACCTGTGCAGAGCGTTCTCATTTACATATTATATAATTTGAGTCATTGTTCATTTTAAAATATTAATCAAAACTGCTTCAAGGCTGGTGCTTGAGTAATATGCGTTTTTTAAGTTTTGCTACAGTGTAAATAGTTCAGTTGGAGATGTTTAAAGGGGCTTACTTTTGTTGGTTTGTTTGTGGGTTTGTTTTGAGTGACACGTGGAGATTCCTGCTATTGGCACTACGACATCAATATTTCAGGCACCGATGACGTAGAAGTACATCCCGTAGCACAGACATGCTTTTCATCTCACTCAGCAGTCCCATACTATGAGCAACATATGGCCTTGTATGAATGGCATACCAGACAGCAAGACATTTCCAGCACGGCCTCCCGTGTAGCTCCTGAACGGGGGCGCAAAATAGACAGATGACCTTTACTTTGTGTTAGGTCTGCACAAGGAATGTTTTCTTTCACTGACTTAGCTGCAGATTAAAACTGCAAATAACTATCACTCTGTTCTTGTGCTTGGTGAGCGCAGGCTACTGTATATTACTGGATGGTGAATTTGGCTATGAAATGAGAGACTTCTGGTGTTAACAGATGGCCGCTTCGGCCTGCCACTCGGATTCCGTGGGGCTCTGCTTTACACATGACCCAGTATTCTCTTGGCCAAAACTTACACTTCTCTTCCTCCTCAGATAACATACATGTCTCCCAGAACAGACTGATGTGACTTAGAAAGGTTTTGAGTTCAAATTAAGTTTACCGAACCATAATATTTGTTTTGATTTTGTCGTTATGTTGTTAATTTTTGCAATATGGTAACAAATCACAAAGTTGAGCTTTTTGGCATCTTAAATCTAACTTTAAAAATCTTTTTTCCCTTGAAAACAAATGTGGGAAAATAGGAAGGATTGAAAATGGCTTTGCTGTGACTCCAAGTATCTGGGAATCAAATGGCAATCTCCCAAACGGGAAATTGGCATGATAACACATACCATTCCTCTGTAGTTATACATGGCAATAGGAAATTTCCATGTTTCAGTGCACTTATGAACTGACTAAGAAGAATTACACACTTCTACGATCATCATGAGTGCTGGTAAAAAACAAACAAACAAAAGAATAGCAGGTATTCGTATCATAAAATATGACACAACCTTTTAGATATAACAAAGACAGCAAGGCTCAAGGGACAGAGCAGAACTGCATCTATGATGTCATCGCCTACTCAGGGACAGCATTCGCCCAAATACTGAGATTAGGATTATTCTCATTTCCTCTGAACATCTGCTGTACACAAACAGAATGAGACCAGCAGGAGTAAAAATCCCTGCACTAACGATGGCAGTTATTTAGATAAGAATGGCTTTTACAGCAGGAGGGCCAAACACTCATAGGATCGTGGTCACCCCTTTCGCAATGTACGAATGAACTCTTATTTTATGGAAATAGCGTAAATAGTCCTCTGTGAATACCGTGGCTCTGTGTTCAGTGAGGGTGAACTGAATAAATGAGCTAATGCTGTTAGTGTGCATCAGAAGCAGAAGCAGCTGTGAAATTATTGTCAGTCATGCAGTATGTTAAGTATGTTCTTATAACCACAGCAGGTGTGAACCAGCTCTGGCTGGCTTTTGCTTAGCCCCAGCAGCACAGGCACACACACACACACAGACACACAAATACAACATAAGCATAAGCTTGCAAACAGGCATAGGCCCCTTCCAACCCCCACCCAGAGCTAAAATCAAGTCAGTCTCATGCACATCTGCTTCACCAGCAGTGGCTGCTGAGTAAGCACTACATTAGCCTCTGCTTCCCTTCATAAATGATCATAACAGGACAGAAAAAGTCCCCTTATATCTCACAAAAAATTAAAAACAAAAAACTACTTGGTGGGAAAAAAAAGAAAGAAAATGACATGCACGGGCATCCATTTCCTGTAAATGGAAGTCAATCATCTTTCTTTATCAAAGGTTTGCTTAAAAAGTTCTGCCAGACTTCAGAATGAACTCTGTAATTTCACATGTTTCTTGAGTGAGCAAGTGATGGGGAATACACCGTCTGCTCAGACCTCACACCCAGCTTTGAAGCTGGCAGCAAAACACAAAGTGATTCATAACTGCAGAATGCAAAAAGCTATTTTTAAATCTCAGGTGAGGCATTCCACAAATAACAGGTGTCAGGAGTGCTGAATGGTAGATGCATGGGAATCTCACTTCTGAACACCAGTTTGTACATTCTACCTGAAGATAAGTGTTTGATAGACACTAGTGTGCGATGGCAATAAAATCAGGTATTTAAAGGTGTGTAACCATTTACATCACTCTTCTTCACTTGTGTAGAGCACTGACGATACGTTGTGGGTCTACGGTGCCGTTTACAGATAAGTTCACTATGATTGTTCTCACTCCATTATCCCCAGGCACCGAACACTAGTTTTCCAATGCACTGCAGCAACCCATTACCTTTGCCTTAGAGTGGGTGTCTTTTCAGACCTAATCATAGCTTTAGCCTGCAGGTATGTGGCTTGCCAGGTTCAGTCATCCTGGAAAACCCATCATTCAACAACTTTTATCGTCACAATTGCGAGGTGTTGCTAGGCACGTCTTTTCATGTGCTATATTGCTGCTCAGAGAGCTGTAAGGTTTTATATCTAACCCACCAAAATATTCTCATTTGTCTTTGTCTCAAAGCTGGAACTAAAAGAGTTTTAATGTAGTATTTAATTCATTAAATGCCATACGGTGACAGTTATTGGACAATGAACGGCTGTATGGATAGGGGGGCAATACAAAGCATTTCCCCCCATCTCTACTTTTTTTGTCTGACTTAGAAAGTTTGGCTTTGGTTCGTGAAACAATTTCTTTGGGAATTTATTACACCATCTTTCTGTCATCTGGAAAAGAACATTTGAATAAATCTCCCTGACAAGGTAGAAACAATACGAGACCTACTGAGCATTCAGGGAGCTGTAATGACACATCAAACGGAGAAAACAAAGAACTGCTTACCAATTCAGAAACTTCCAGACAAAACTCAAGACGTCTAATTATTGTTTTAAGGGATATGAGATAGAGTATATTGTTTGCATGGTATTATGAAATATACTTAATGTACTTTCTTTTCTTTTTTTTTACCAGAAAGTAAACACTTTCTTGTAAACTTTGTGTGTGAATGACTTCTTTTTAATTGGTAGCGTGAGAAAAGCAAAATGACGTGTTAATTTCCCTCTAAATGGTAGCAAGAGTGTTAAAGAGTTCTCAGTTCTTCTTTGTAAATAAACAAATTTCATTAATGGCTTTATAGGATATTGCCCTTTCCCCACCCCCTTCAGGAAATGTGCAAATCTTAATAAACAACAAACAAAAAAAGGTAATTTCACTAGGAATAACAGCTATTGTGCAGCACTGTTATTAAATTTTATCACTCTAGAGGAGTGAAGTTGCAGAGGGGAGCTGTCCGAAGTCTTGTATCTGTGGTGGAGTACATGCTGTGTCATCTTCCTCTTCCTTTAAGCAATATATGAGTGACTGGTGGGTGTGCCTGCACTGTGGTATTGACAGATCTGGCCCTGTCACTTGTCTTGTGTCAAGAAAGCCTGTGGGAGACAGGAAGTCGGGCTTCAGAGTGGACAGAAAACAGACATCTGACCACAGTGGCAACCTTGATCCCAGAAAACACTGAACAACTGCTTGCAACTCTCTCTGGATCTCTCAGAGCCCTGTTTGTTACTGACTCAACCACGTAACCACCTTTGTTTTGAATGTTATTGACTCTCAGTAAAAAGAAAGCAAAAGTCTAAGCAAAGACAAACAAATCGTATTCAAGTAAAAATATACAATATATTTGAACTATAAACTTTTACAGAATGTCTTGGACATTTAGCTTTACACATACTATACATAAGGGTCCAACAAGGGTCACTTTCATATTCTTGTTGATTTAAAAAAAAAAATGTTCCCATGGCAACCACATTTTATGTACATCTTTATAAACATACCAAACAAAACAGCCCTTGGGAGCACTTTAAGAGGCCATGATGAGATACAGACGCCTTGTATAAAAATCCCTGAAAATGTCTCACTGTGAGGTAAGAATACACTGGTCAATCTCATTTCCTTTTATGCCCTTTCATTCATCAAACTCATTCATTTGTTCTGAGATGAGACGGGCGACAAAGCACAGCTAATTACACGTCATCTTTCTCGAAACATTACGTTTTCGTCAGAAGTAGCTGCAGACTGAAGAAGGTTGGATTAAAAAACAAGGTGGACGTGTACTTGTTCATAAACTGAATACTTACATACTTGTTCCTTTCAACTGACTAAAAGGATACTCCTACACGTTATACCTATAATTTCATGTTAAGGTATGGTCAAGGCCTCACCAACAACAGGTTATATGATGTAAAGGTTACAAGAAAAAACCTTGATAGAACAAAGTCCCATGCAAATAATGCAGCTTTGAGCAACAAGACGTACAGGGAGCGTTTTTGAAGGATAACATATTCAAACTTTGATATTTTGCGATAAAAAATATCACAGTTAAAATATATATATACACAGAACAGGCTGCCAGAACTTACGTGTAAAGTCTAATAATGTTTAGCAGAAATTTGTGAAAGTGGAAGAAGAAAATATTTATAATGTATTTAAATACTTATATAAGAAAAACTGGACAGTAATTCAAGGTGGGATTGCCGCAGTAGCCATTTCCCCCCCCCATCAGCTTAGGTAACCCCCCAAAATATCTCATATCGGTTCAAAGAAAACATTCTAATTGGCCAAAGACTTTTTTTTAGACCATCAAGGCAATATTGACGACTGATACAAATACAGGAACATCCATTGTACAGCTGGTGAATAGCAAATAACAGTCAAAGAGCAATGCTAGAGAAATGTCCTGTTATTATGGCTGTACATGACCATTCATTAATACCATGTATGTCACATACCAAAAGTCATCACTGTGTTAGATATTAAGGCATTGAGACTGGATCTAACAGAGTATGTTTTCTGCATATAGGAGTAGTTCCTTTTGGTGCAGAAAAACTGTAACTGACGTACTATAAATATCAGCCATCTGAAAGGCTCAGAAACCTCAGAGTCACCTCAGGAAACCACCAAAAAAAGGCTGTTCTATCACATCTCATGTCGACTCCAGCGTATCTAGCTGAAAGACATTGTGATTGGTTGGTGTGGTGAAAAAGAGCTGCTCCTGGTTGGTAGAACAGTTGTCACAGGGACTGTGCAGCCCCAGAGTTCTCTCAAAGTCCAAGAGCTGACCCATGAAGTTGAAGTTTGGCGAAATGTTAGACTTCTTCCTCTTGACAAAGTCGTAAGCATCATTCAGAGAGAGGTGGAGTCTCTGCATCAGGTAGGCCACAGTGACGGTGACTGAGCGGCTGATGCCGGCCAGGCAGTGGACCAGGATGCCACATTGCTTTGACCTAGCCTCGTCTGTGAGAGAAAAGGTAGACTAAGGTCAGCATAACTCTTTGGTTATTTTAGTTATCAATGCCGTGTCTGCTTTTAACAAAACAAACACAGCATACCTAAAACCCGGTTACTTGCCAAAATTAGCAAGCAACCTCAATCTAAACAACACAACAAAGCTTGGCAACCTGAAATCCAGACAAAGCGTGTAATAGACACGCTGGTCCACTGTATCCAATTCATGCTTTGCCTCTCCAAAAACTGAAATGTAGTTGTCGCAATCTGCAGTAACAGCAGAGGCAGATATTTTATATCAAGCCAACATGAAAATAATCACCAGAAAATGTTTAGACAGACATTAATAACACATTAACATCCATATAGATATTAGCTTAAACGACTCTAAAGATTAAGGGAATGTACTTGATACGTTTTTTGCTCACTAACTAAATATATTATCTCCCCCAACTGGTAATGCAATGTCTACATGCAGTAATGCAACTTCTGCCATTGTCTCAATTTCATGTTTTGGAAAGGCAAAGCGTGAAATTGACACGATGTCTGTTTTACACATTGGCATGATACTGGGTTGAACCCTTTCATCAAACACAGGACAGGGTGGAAACAACTTTTCCTTCCTCATTCTGGTTCATGATGCAGAACCGCAGCCACCAAACAAACAAGCGAAAAGCTGCGGTTTCAGGTGCAGTGACGGGAAGAGACGCAAAAGCAAAATTAAAACAGCGTTGCGATGCTGCTAGAAACAAAACAAAAAAAGGAGGACGTTCTCTTCCAAGGTTGCTATCCTGTATAAATGTGATAATACTGTCTAACACCTGAGAGCATCATCTTTAATCACCCACTAAACTCCCACCTGTCCAACAAGCACATTTGAGAACCAACTGAGCTAACTAATGGATAGCTCAAGCATGCTCATTTGTTATTTTATTATTAATAATAAAAGAAACAAAAGAAATAAAAGTAAATCCCTCATTTGTTTGTGTTTAATCCCACGAACAAAAGCTGCCAAGCCTACTTGAACTTACAACCTACTCTCACATGACACGCCTTGTAGCAAAACAAACTAAACTTTCTGAAAAGTGAGTCTCCGAGTTTTTTTTCCAACAAAACCAATATCTGAGTTACTCACCTATAAATGATATTGCCTCTGGAAAGAACTGGGACAGGTTCTGACTCCAGTGGTCCGAAATGGGGATCTGTTTGTACCTGAAGTGTCCATCATGCTCAAACATGTTGGGGAGATTGGGTGTGACATTCAAGATGTACTTGATGTTGTACTGGCCCAGCACATCTAGGTTAGTGGAGTCTTTGGCACAGCCCAGATAAAGGTAGGGTAGGATTTGGACAGGGAAGGCAGGCTGATTACTCGGAATGGGGCTCTCCTCGGACTCTGTGGCACTGGTAGGCTCGCGATCAGACTCCCCGTCGGAACAATCGGAGCTGATTCTGAGATTTCCGAAGCCCAGAACAGACACTGGTGGTGAGGAGCTGGGACAGGAGCTGTCCAAGAGGGTCTCACAGTGCTCTGGGTACTCCGTGTGGAACTTTACAAACCCACCTGGACAAGAGCCAAAGACACAAACAAGTCACATATACACATTTAAATCTTTTTTTTTTCTTAAAGTGCAACCTTATATAAAAGTTTATTTAAACCACATATCAATGGAAAATCGCTGCAGGGTGTTGAGACTGGCAGTACTGTAAAGACCCCCCAAAGAGGCCATTCATGAAATGCATGCCTGTTCCTGCTAGAGCAAAACATGGCGCAGCCATTTTGGAATTTTAATTGAGAATCTCAGTAGTGACACACAAACTTCTGAACAAGCTTCAAACCGCAAACACACAGCACAGGATGAACATCTGCGCAGGACTAACATTTACGTTTGTATAGCGCAATAAACATTTACAGTTTCGTTTTAAACCCCAGAAGCTAAAAAAGGAAACCTCACAGTTAAAAAAAAAAAACCTCACAGTGTCCCAACTTCTGCTCCACCGAGGGAAAAAAATCATTTCTTTGCCTTTACCTCTTATAATAAAGTTTTGCTGCTGTTGGGCCAAATCTTACTTTACAAATTTACCTTAAAGGAAACGTATGCGCCGTGAGGCATTTTTTATCCTTATGAACTCAATTACAAGTACAGAACATTTGCATACACAGTTCTCTGTTTGTTGTTTGTTTATTTTAACGGCAAAACTATTTACCTTCCAGATAATACGCTGTACAGCCGTCTTCCCACAGTTTCTGAAGAAGCAGACCCAGAACCGACGTCGGAGTCCCGCTGTCCTGCCAGCCCACGGAGCACTCATCGTACAGAAGGACCGTGTCCGTCTTGCACCGTCTCATGAACTTCTCCTTATCCTCGTGGTTGGGAATGATAGCCCGGATAGGTATGTTTCCCTTTCTGAACCTCCGGAGCATCAGCCCCGGAATGGCCAGGTTTATGGCGGTCTCTATATGGGATGATTCATAAAGCTCATGTGAACGGCAGTCCAGCAGGAGGAGAGAAGTGCCCCCGGACTCTAACTCGAGTTGCAGCCATTCCACGCTTTTACTCGGCGTCACATTAGACATATCGGAGTCAATAGCATACTACTCGCAAGTGCAAACACTAACTACATAGTCCACCGATCAACGAAAACAAACAAACAAACAAACAAAAAACAAAATAAAAGAATAGAAAAAAAGCCCTACATATCACCCGGAAAAAAAGACGTTAAATGTTGCCCCGCCAGTTCGTGGTGCTTCTGCTTGAGCGAAGAGATTTCCCCTTTTTCCTCTTCTCTATTTCCATCAGTCAGTGAGTCTGGTCTGCCCCCAACAAAGCAAAGACTCAGTGGAGACCTATTTGCACTTTAATTTACGAGACACACGTTTAAATGTGGACGCTTTGTGGCCAATAGTTTCTTCATCAACTTCAACTGCTCCACATCGTATCCGGGGCATCCATGCGCATTCTCTTCTTACCATTCCGATGCATGCATGGGAGTTTTTTTTTTTTAGTTGACAGTAGAGCAACTCAAGAGGGAGGAGTTTTATCCTTACGATTTAAAGTCATAGCGGAAATATAGCAAAGTTTGTTACGACCAAGTCTCAATGAAACCACTTTTTGTCAATCGCCGTATCATGAGCGAAACATTTCTTTGCGATTTTGTAACATTATAGCGAGTTTTTATTTAGAAGGGAGCTGTTGGCACTCGGTATTATTACATTTTAGTAACACTGGGCGATTTTTATTATTTTCTAAAGTATATTTCCCCCCACCCTTTGAGAACATGTAGGTTAGTATAACAGATATATTTGCGCATTTGTACCTTGAGGTCTAACTTATCCTTTGAGATGCTTAGAACTGAGGTGGAACTGCAGTGGTCCATATAATGCATTATTATTGTAGCATTATCTCTTGGTCACAGCCACGTTCCCCTGACCAGTGTGGAATTTTCTGTGGGACCTTCATGATACCCCTTTGAAACCGAAATCCAATGATATACTGCACTGTAGCTGTCACTATGCAGTACAGTCCAGTTCATTACATAGACTGTAGTGTGTGGTGCAGTATTTAAGATTAAAATCACACCCTTCAGGAGGTAAAAAACAAAAATGAGATTAATTCAGACACTTTTAGCTGGTGATTCATGTAGTTACATAATATTTGTGTCATCATGATGATAATATTCATAATCAGATTGGACACACCCCTGAAGGTGGAAATAGAAAAAAATTCACACCTCTTCCCTTTAAACTAATTTCCTTAAATTTAAATATCATGGGGACTGCTAAGTGCGCTGTCGTGCTTTACTAAAAAGCACAACAGCACGGTCCTCCAAAACATTGCCATAGTACATCACTGGTGTATAATAATGCACTCGGATTGGGAGAAATAAGAGAAGGGAAAGGAGAGAGGGAGAGGGTGATGCGTGCAGTGGGAACCCAGCCATGCAGCTCATCCGTCTGCACACGTGAGTGGGGGGACACACAGATGTGCAGGGCATCGGGATTAACACAGTATGAGAAATGGAGCTAAATACACTCACATTCACACACAAACGCTCGCAGCCACAAACTGATCAGACACTCCGCAGCACGTATCGTATCACTGCCATTCTACACCTTACTGCCGTTTCAGCACCTGCAGCCAGCAGCAAACTTCCTCATCATTTCAAGGGGTCTGAAAACCAACGCGCGCGCGCGCGC
>NW_005187637.1:5260-14093 GCF_000239375.1 Pundamilia nyererei | reverse complement strand
CACACACACACACACACACACACACACACACACACACACACACACACTGCCTGTGGGCCTTCATGCCAGCATGATTTCTGCTCCAGTTCAGCTATCTTACAGGAAGTGTAGAAAAGTTGGACCTCCCCTAAAACTTTCCAATAAGGAACTGAACAGCCCATATCTACAAAGGACAGTGATGGGAAGGGAAGTAATGTGTGATAATGAGGTCAAACAATGCACAAGACCCTAAATGCCAAATTATAGCCTCTGTATCATACGTCTCGTGTGATAATATCTATGAATAATGTAATAAATCAAACTCTACTAAGTCAACTCAATGCATAACAAGGACATTCATTTAAATAAAACCAAATATGGGTGTGCTCTGAGCTAGCAAGACTTGCATCATATTGGTGGTCTACTCCACTTCCACCGACACGGTTACATAACGGGCTCTAAACGTGAGCTCATGGTAATTCTCCCAGAGCAAAGAGGGGAAACGTCTCTGCTGCAGAATCCCACGTCTTTCATGTCAAGTGCTGCTTCAAGGGCTTCCACGCAAACACGGTGGATGCACAAGCACCCTCCTATAATGTCCGGATGCACAGTTAGATGAATTAAGAAATGAGCAATAAAGCAAGTGCTTCCTCTTCATTGATTTCTGTCTTTGCGTTGGAGTATGTTAATCTAATCATGGTGATCACGGCCTACAGCATAGAGCACCACTATCACGTAAGAAAAAAATACTGATAATACTGCTGTTACAGTTATAGCAGATTAAGTCAGTAGTTCATTTAATTGAAATTAGTATCGAAAATCTCTGATTTTACAGTTGTGCCATGCTGTGAGCTGTGTGGAAGTGTGTTTGTCGGATTTTAATACAACCAATGTGATCTCACGTGTTATCTAGATGGGAAACACAATATCCTGTTTTCTGCTGATACCCTCTAGTGGTTCATTACAAAAGCTGCTGCACCAGTTATGAGTCATCTGCAAAGGGAGGTGGTGTCTGATGTCACTGCCTCACAGCTGCAAAGAGGCGGCCCAGTGTGCCTCCATGTGGTGAAGCCATGAATGTCACAAAGGGCATTTCATGAATGAAAAACCAGATGAAGACAAATCTGCCCTTAAGATCATTTTGCATGCAGAAGACTACTAAATTGAAGATCTGTATCTGTTGTTTCATATGTTTCGCATTAAAAATGAAAACAGAAGAATATTTTAACAGTAAAAATTTTTTTGCTTATGCTATTTATTTTATTTCCTAATCTGTAAAACGGAATTGCAATCACCCTTTAGCATGCCTTAGTTGCAACAGATATATCTCTGTCAGGAGTAAAGCATGTAATAAAATTCCTCATATATCAGTACAGCACATATGCACCACAGATACCCTAACTGTCATATAAATGTATGAAAATAAAACTGGATGAGCCCACGAAGACATAAAACAGGATCTGATCGGAGATCATTTTGGGCTGCTGGATAACTGTGTATCAGAGTGCAGGATATTTCATACCATGGGGTTGATATATGTAACAAACCCAGCACCAGCACACAGCAACCTTACTTACTGGAATAAATGAAAAATGAAAATGTGAGCCTTTGGAAATATGGAACAATACAGAAGACCATTAGTAGGCTACTGAATTTAAGCTGAAACAGAAGGTCAGCCACAGTAAAAGAAGATGTGTTAGAAAGCATAGTGGCCACCTTGGATTAAAAAAGTCACACCATGCACAATTTGTGTTGGAAATTGTGCATACCTTGCACTGAAAGCAGACGTATGCTTTTTGTTTAGCACAAGAGGCTGAATGTCTGAAGAACACAGTATGAAGTAGTCCTTTGAATACAATGTCCAAGAAAAACAATGATTTTTAAATGGCACAAAATTATAAGATTAAACGTAACCAAAGAAAAAGATTTGAAGCTTGAGAAATATCGGCAGCAAATCATTGGCCAGATAAAATGAAAACAAATTTGTTAGGATGACATGAGATTGACATGGCCATGGACTACACTGCCTGCATACAGCTGAATCTGATGTGCACAATGTATGTATGAGTGAAAACAGTAGATGGAAGTAGGGGTAAAGGTTTCTACACTCCAAGAATGACAGAAGATTTGAAAACTATGGCCTGGTCATAATTGGATTCACAGTTCAAGACTGAAGTGAAAGGTAGAGTAACAAAACTCTTCCAACAAACAGCAGCTGAAAAGATTAATCTGAGAAGAACGCAAGAACATCTGTCCACATATTTGTCCACTGCTGTCATCCTTTTCCCAGAATACTCAAATATATTATTAAAAAAGAAATACAATTAAAAATATTAGAAAATCAAAGAAATCCAGTAGACTAGGAACACGGATCATTTATTTAAATATATGTGAACATAAAAACCTCTGATGGAAACTATGTTCAGTATTTTTAAAGTTTAAGTTCAGTACCTCTGAAACAAAAAAAGGACATTTTGCACATACATGTAACAGCTAATTCATGTAAAAGCTGTAGTTTTTAAAAAATGTAAAAGAGTTCATTCGTGCTTTAACCACACACAGACCGCATGTTTATTTAAAAAAAAACAAAAAAAACAATACAGCTTTAATATCATGAGAATTCAGTGCTTTTGGTGATGTCAGGCAACTGCTGATATCATGGGACTGAGGACTTTGCAGTAAGACTTCTCTCTCACACTCATCTTTCAAAGTGAACAAGTTGCTGGCAGAAGTTGCACTCTGCTAAGGCGGGCGACCTCAGGTCCAAACCCACTTCCTTTCATGTTTCATCAGCCGATCTGTGAAGACAAAGCAACACAACAGATGCACTGACGACTGAGAATTACAGATGTTGGATAACCTTAACGGCTTAAATACTGACCAAATAATCCTATCATAAGCGAGTTTTTTAAACCATTAGCTGGTTCACTATCTGATGAAGCTATAAAGTAATGCCTTTCATCATCTTTGTTACTTAATGGCCAGGCATATTATTGAGCATAAAAGTCAACTTTTCTGCATTTTACACTTCAATATGGTGAGGAGAACTCAACAAAAACAGGATTGGCAACTGAATTGTTAAACTGACACTAAAAAAGTAGTCCATCATCTGGGGAGTGTGGTCTGGCAATGCGCAGCAGCTCCTCTCCTTTACCCACGGCGGGGTAGTCAATCGCCTGAACGTTGATGTTGTCACAAGACATCATAGTGTCACAAACCACAGTGTTCTTCTCTGCATTTCCCACAGTCTTAGTCTCAAATTGAATTTTGAGTGTAAGACGGAACTCATTCTATAAGAGAGATTTACAGAATCTCTCATGGCCAGTTTATTAGGTACACATTTTGAACTACTTGTAAATGCAAATATGAAATATAATCATATAAGTATAAAAAAAAAAAATCAAAAGCGAGTCCAACTTGTTACTAGCAAAGTGGGCCTAACTAAGTGTTTAGTGAGTATACGGTAAAAAAACATTATCCAGGCATCAAATGCCTGTTTCAGAACCAACTGTCCTGTCAGCTAAAGATTCCAACAGCATAATGTGCATGAATTTTCTTACTTGGACAAGAATAATGTGGTTTGGACAGTGAACCACAGGAAAGCCAGAATCCATCAGCATCTGTCGAAGCAGCTTGACAGTCGTCTGATGTTTCCTTCTGAGCATCTGGCCTTCTTCACTTTTCAGGATCTTAATGTATTCCCCTGCCAACAGCATGGGGGGCAGAGACTTGGTAGAGAAGAAACCTGCAGCACAACTGGGCACTGTGTCCACCAGGGGCTGGTGCTGGCAATATAGCCACCTAAACAGCTGATTGCCATAGCTGGATATTAAATCCTCTATAAAACCTATGCAGCAGTTGTCAGAAAATGTTTGCTCTCACTGATGAAGTGTCCACTTACAAAGTGTACCAGAGATGATATCCATTTTTTTCATGACTTTATCTGTCTTCAATCCCTCCTCCTCTGGGGCCTTATAATCCTCTAGCATGCAATTCATCCACAAATGTAATAGCACCAAACTTGTGAGCAACGTTGCACATCCCTTCAAGTAGGCACACTGCTCCTGCAGAGAGCACGGCATTGAAAATTAAAATATTTTTATTCATACAAATCAACAGTTTGCATTTATTTATTCATTGCTGACCCTGACGTGTATTAGATGTGTGATTTCACTGAATCCACTTACACAGAGAGTAATAGAAACTTCTAGAAATCCTGTACATTCTAATTAAAAAGAATAGCTGAACATTTTAAAAGCCCAATTAAAGACATTCACACTAAAAGGAGGACCACGTACTTACCATCCATTGAACGGATGGCAACGATTTTTGAAGTGGAGGAGTCCGATTTCTCAAGTAGCTCTTGTAGGCGGCTGGCGTCATTGTGACGATATAAACTTTTTAGCCCAGCTGTTTCTTAAACCCTGAATCACTGACGCATGGTTTCCGGCTTCCGAGTAAATTTCACAACCTTGCAGAATAAACAAAAGAAAGAAAAAAATCTCTCCAATACATTTCAATCAAAATAAGAAAACGTGTAACCATTCAAAGACATTCAACTTTAGGTCACTTATTACATTAGTTTAAGCCAAAATTGAAGTAGCTGGTAGCATCTTTGACAGGGTAAACTATGTAGAGTCATTGGCTACAAAGCAGAGAGTGAACAGCTCTGCTACATCCTTCCAAGGGAGGTCAGGTAGTACATAATGAAGATCCACATGGAAGTTGCTTGTTATTGAAATGTTTGGTGCTCCTCCTGCACTAGCACCATGCTTTTGTACAGCATATCTTCAGAACAGAAGCAGAGAGAGTTTACTGTCCTGAACCCTGAATTATTTTTCTCCATCATATTTGGTCTAAACAAAAGTAACAAGAGCTACAGATGATCAGCGTGAATACTCACATGATAGCCTTGATGATTTTGGGGTGATGGCTCATGCCTAGGTAGTTGTTGCTGCACCACACAGGAACATCTCTCTTTGTGTGAAAAAACTTTGAGTAGTTTTCTGCTATAGGAAACGAGGAGTGAGATCAGTTCATCTTCTTAAAAACTCTATATGTGTGGTCTGGGTTTTTTTGCTTTATATCTTCTTTTTAAAAACTTGTCATACTGGAATGCAACAGCCGAAAACAAATTGTGGAAGAAGGGTTTTAAACTTCAGATCAGTTTTATTCCCTTTGAAAATAATTGTGCAATAGAAGAATCAGCTTACATCCAGGTAGTGTCAGGTGTGACACTGGAAGATAAGGGTTTTTCTGGCTCCACTGCATTGGCCTTGTGTGCCCTGATAAGATCCACAACTGATAACTTCATGTTCGTTTTTATTATTCAAGTATGGCCCATTCAGCAGTCTTCAAATGCATGACATTCCTTGGGTATGCACATGAACTGTCACTAAACTGTGCATACTCAAAACAATGACCTTTCACCTATTGTTTTTCTGCACCATCTCTGCAGTCAGAAAAGGGTATTTAGAGCCCACAGCCTGAACAGCTGGGGGAGTAAAGTGTCCTGTGGGCAACTTCAATTTACATTTCGGATCTGGAGTCAAAATTTTTTATTACAATCAGATCACTGAACACACACAAAGCTGAAGAGGGCAAGGCTCTGGACAGAGGACTGGAGGCCATGTCAGTCATCACTGGGCACTTTAGTGCATAACTCACCAGTGATGACCTCCCACACAAATAGAAGAAAACATTGGGCCCAAAATTTAAGAAAGGGCTATCAGCGGATTACTGCATCCATATGAGGGAGTCTAAAAGAAGAGGTGGAAAAAGAAATATTAAAACCCTTGGGGAAAGGCAGGAGGGTAACCAATTTGTGTGTGTGTGTGTGTGTGTGTGTGTTACTTTGGTGTCACGGTTCGATATTTTTTCGATACAAAAAGAAATGTTCATGCCTTTTTAATTTGTCATTTATTAAATTTTCACGGCACATTCCGCACCACATCTCTGTGGGTTCATCATTTGTTTGAAGCCAGCTCACTTCCTGCAACTACCTTTTCGAGAATACGCGCTTCTTTTGTGGTTCGCACTCCTGACATTTCTTTGGAGGTGGAGGAACATCACAGTAATTGCTTAAAGGAGCTTGCTTCTTCGACATCTTTAAGAGTTCTAAACAAATGTCTGTCCTCCTCCTGAAAATCTTATGTACGCAAACACTCGTTGCAACTTCTTATCTTGTGCGCGTTTTTTATTTTGACAGTGAATGCGCACCTGCGGACCACTTATGTGCACCCCTGGTTATATAGCTCGTCATATTGCAGCCACAGAAATTCTTTTGTCCATGAAACCATAAAGCTGCACTTTCTTGTTGCCTTTCTTTTTGCCTTATAGTCTGATTTGTCATAACATTTTGTGGTAAGCTTTTCTTTGGCTGTCACTACTTCACCCTGACCTGTCTTATTTGGCTCAGCAGAACTAAAATATATATCCTGCTGATTTTACACACACACACATAACGGTCAGCGATTCTCTGCGCGATCAACCTCTCACATGTTTAAGCTTGCTGCGGGAGATTTCACTTGTCATGTTTGCATAGTAAGCTAACGATTGATAAGACCATGTCAGAGGAATTGGTGCGCAAATTATCATCACTCACAGATCAGTGCTGTCGCTCTCTATACACAGTTCGCGCGATTGCAAAGTGAAAGCAAAAAAACAAGCGCAAATTCAAACGCGATTTCAATATGTCACATATTGACAGTGGCTCATCGATGCCAATGACATAATTACCCAGCTACATTTCAGAAAGAATGCAAAAGCATTGACATATATTTTGATTCCTACAATAGCCCGACGGGCAGGGCAGAGATAGATTTTGGTAGCCCGACTGGAAAAATTTTTGCGAGCCCTGTATCTGATTGAGGAATCACTCATCTTTGGAAAAGAGAGTTTATTACAGAGAAATGGCTCTTTCCAAAATAAAAGCTATACTATACGCTTCTTCTGGGCTATATTCTCAGCAGCATATTGTAGCGGGTCAGGGCTGTTCGGGGTTCTGTTTGTACAGTTATGTTTTGTTTATGTTGCCATAGTGACGGGTGACGCCCTCTCGCTGCGACGGTGTGTCCTTCCGGGGTCAGGGGGCGCACTGTGTGTTGTTGCTGTGCGGTTGCCGCGCTGAGCAGTTAGCTAGCGGCAGTGTTCTTCTGCAGATGTCAATAAACGGCTGTGCTCCCTGGCTAGCTCACGGGAAGCAAGACCAAACGACACCTCCGTCTCCTCCTTGTCTGAGCTCGCCACAATATTAAACATATTAGGTCCTCCCCATAAGGAGAATCATGTGCTAACGGCTGTCTAAATGACTCGGGTAAAGTTTGTAGCATGCATGTTTGTTGTTTTTGTCTGCTTCCACTTGTCTTTGCACTAGGATGATGTCGGCGTAAATGTGCAGTCATATTCGTTGTGTTCCCACTAGTGCTGTCAGCGTTAATATCGTTGAAATGACGTTAACGCCACAACACGGCAAATCTCCGTTAACGAGCTACCCCTGATCGCGCCGTGCGTGGGGCTAGACGGCCAACACGTTAACGAGCTAACTGCGCTAACACACTAGTTCCCACACATGTAATTGAGCATTGCGTGGCACATCCAACATACTGTTTTACTTTAGTCCATGACGCGCTTACCTTCAGGGTTATATCGTTATCGGGACAATATAACGATATATTGTTCAGATGAATGCAGATACATATCTGCAACAGCCGGAGTTTCCCACAAAACAGGGTCAAGGCAGGGTCTTTCATATTGTAAGAGCCATAAAAGGCTCTAGGCTTTAGGCAAATTTTAACGTTGACTAAAACTGAAAGTAGCTACTGATAAAAACTCCCGTTATCCCACCTTTCAGTTACTTTGATCTTACAAAAATCTGGTTTATCCTGTTGAATTAAAATGGTGTTCTACCAAAATCCAACCACTGACATTACAGGTTAGGTAGCTACAGTGTGTGTGTTGCAAAAGCATGCCCTCTAACAGTCACTCAACAAGTGGAAGATAGTCCTGCAGCCCAATCAGAGGACGTTACGTTTGCTGACGTTTTTGTTTTTTTAAAGAACGAATAATAGCACACCACAAAAAACGTGGAAAATAATTACGAAAAAATAAGGCAACAGTGTAATATATTCAGAAGAGTTTCAGATATTTTGCTATTTACATTTCTTAACGACAGCACATAGACGCAGCCATATTGGTGCGGGAAAGTCTTGTCTCTAGATGGCCTGGGAATGCAAAGACAGGATTCCATGTGTTATTAAAGCACTCATAATATTTTCATCTGTTTGGTTCGTTTAACAGAACACGTTGTAGGCACTATGAATGATACTTTGTCAAATTAAAAATATGTTCATTACAAAATATGTACGTATCTTTATTTTTTGTTAATTGCTTTTTTTTTCTATTGGTCTAACATAAGGCTATACTTGTTTTAGTAAACTAGTATAATATTTTGTTTAAATTTGTGGAAATAGAGAGCTGAATACATACACACATGACTGTAACGAACACCAAAAACCACATAAAACTTTAGGAAGTCTCGCGGTTCCACATTTCAAGCAAAATCGCCTCGTTGCTTGCACTGAACGTAGATCAGCAGTTGTAAAAATCACACACATACGTCAGCAGAATTACATCAGCAGCTGCGCATGTAAATATAAACAAATACTCCAGATTTTGTACAGTATGTATTAGCATAACGGAAAATAATGTTTGCCACTTCATGAAACCTGCAACACTGTGCAGGCTAGAAATATTATTTCTAATTGTCGAAATTAAAACACAGACGGTTAAATATTGTAAGATAAGTACCTACATGATAAATGTTACCGTCTCTGGTCATCCAGTTTGAATTTGC
>NW_005187637.1:0-3999 GCF_000239375.1 Pundamilia nyererei | reverse complement strand
CCATCACGTAATGTCGCATACTGCTGTTTCTGATGTCATTTAAAAAAAAAAAAAGAAAAGAAACACCGCTGCAATATGGCGGCGACGAACTCGCGTCTCATAAGGGTGTAGTGATTCGTAGTGCCAGCAGGTGGGGCTATTGCCTTTGGCTTCAAACGCACTTTTACTAGATTTTGGGTATGAATACTTTTTGTGTGCCTTGAATTAATGTCGTCCTTGAATTCTCACATTTTTCTTTTTTTATATTTTCTTTTATTTTGTCATAACCCTAATAATTTTGAGTTTATGCAAATATGACACACTTCTATGTATCAATCTAAATGTACACAAAGTTACTGTTAGACACAGACCTCACCAAATGGTGTTTCGCTATACGAGATACTCTGCCAGGTCTTTACTGCTGCTTGTTTCGCAGTCTTGCTGTGTTCACTTTGTGTCTTCAATAACTGAAATGCATCCTTTGTTAGGTTGAGATGAAGTGACTGACTTGGTCATTTAAAAACATCACACTTCTTTGGTAGCTTTTGGGTTTCTTTTGTAGTATGCTTCGGATCATTATCTGTTTGCACTGCTCACAGGGTCAGTGTGATCAGCTTTGCAGCATTCGACTGAATCTGAACAGAGTAAAGCCGTGAACAATTGAGAATTCATGCCGCTCCTATCAGCGGTCACATCATCAATAAACAGTGTAGGCCCAATTCTATCACCAGCCATGCCATAAAACTGTCCACCACAGCAAACGTATGATATGGTATGCTTCAGATCTCTTCTAATCATTCGTAGTTGGTTTCATCTATTCACTTTTTTCCCCCAAACTGCAGTTTCTTTTAGTGTCTTTTTTTCCTGGTATAATCTATTCTGGCCTTGTTTTTGAGTGGAGCCATGAGTTTGCACCTTGTTGTAAACCATTTTTATTTACATTCATGAAGGTCTCTCTCGTAGACATCAACAATGGCTCGGCTACATCCTCATTAGCGTCACTTGGCAAAATGCTGTGACGTTGTTTTTCTTAACCAAGCAAATGATTCAGGGTCATCCACTTTAGTTTTTTTCTGTGGCACTTTTTTTGTTGTTGTGGAGTTCGTCAGTCCATTCATTTTTAATGGTAAATCCTCATGACTGATAACATGCTGCTCATGGGGGGATTACAAAACTATGTGGTTGAAATTGACATGAACACACTTCAAGAAACTCAAAAAGTAAGACACCAGGCTTATGCTTATCAAAATCCACAACTATCTATGCTTACACTACTGGCACATCATACAACTGACTTCACAGCGAGTGTCTGACTGTCTGCTGTCTTGATTGTCCTTTCAGTTCACAGTGGAGGCACCTGGAGTGACAATAATGCGTCAGACCAATCGTTTCTTCGTCTTTGGGCACCCTTCTGGCAAAGTAAGTATCACCTGATTGGATCAGTTTGATGAGGTTTGGTTTATATCTCTCTAACACTGACCCTCTGCTGATAACAGGTGACCCTTCGAGACTTGCGCACATTTAGGACACAAAAGTTTGACGCATTTCCTGGCGGCCTGTCAGACTTTGATGTTCATGGAAACCTTTTGGCTGTGAGTGGGTTCTCCAGCCGAGGGCTGAATGAACGTTTCCTGATGGTGTATGACCTCCGCATGATGCGAGCTGCAACCTCCCTTTGGGTGCATGTGGATCCTTTCTTCGTGCGCTTCCTTCCTACCTACACGTCACGGCTCGCAACCATCTCACAGACAGGTATGAAGCTGGCTTCAGGATTCTTTAGTCCAGTTTTCTGTAGCATAGTCTTACTATGTTTGGCCAATAAATGTGACATACAATTTCTTTGTGTGATTTGTGGCTTTGCTATAACTGCCTGCTTTCTGTGTCTTTTTCCAGGTGAGTGTCAGTTCTGTGAGCCCACTGGCCTCGCCAGCATGGTGGATATTTTCCATGTCAACACAAACGGCCACTTTCTCACAAGTTTTGAGGTCTCATCCAGCAAACAAGCCTTAGCCTTTGGAGATTCGGGGGGATGTGTGCGTCTCTGGTCTGATACTCGGGACGTTATGTTTAACGTCTACTCCAGAGAGCCCTGCGTTGTGGATGCACAGCCTCAGCTGGCCTGGAATCATAACCTGCAGCCCTGCTCTCCCATCCCCACTGCCCAGGCTACACCCAGCTCAAGGTAACACAATCACTAACGAGACTGAAGAGTTTGCATTAGAGCGTTCATAGATATTGTTTTCAGATTCAATAAAAGTTTGTAAGATAATGTGGAGTCTTCCCCAGTTGATATAAATGGTTAGAGTCTCATGTAGTTCCCATTAAAGGTTTCCATCTAAAACATGTTTCTTTTCAACAGGTGGGCTCCTGGGATGGACCCAGAAATCCCACAAACTATTGAAACTGTTGGCTTCAACAGTTATGTGGAAAATCCTTCCGCCTGCCCCTGTAACCAGGTATGTGAAAAACCTATTGCTCTTTTAAACTGTAATTTTTACAATATTGTAATAAATTTACAAAAAAAGTTAAACCCATCTCCACGTGGTGTATTTTAAGTTTTTTTTCCTGTTTGTTGTTTGCAGATCCCTGCAAATAAAGAAGGGTCACCTGGTTATTACAACCACATCCCTGAATCTCCAACAGAGAGTGATAAAGAGCCGCTCCTTCACACTGTTCCCGAAAAGTACAGAAAGGTTGGACTTGCTATGTTTCACCCTGGTTTGCATAGAGATACAGTTAAATATGATATGTAACAATTTCTAGAGTGTTGCTACAAGCTTTGATTTCCCAAACACGTGACGAAGATGTGTTTGTTATGCTTCAGGTGACAATTAAATACTCTAAACGTGGACGGGAAGATTTTGACTTCAAACATTACAACAGGACGTTGTTTGCTGGCCTGGAGCCGCAGATTCCCAACGCCTACTGTAACTGCATGATCCAGGTAAGAAGCTGAAGGTTCACAATGTGTACATTTAATTTTTAATATGAGACAATTTGTCAAATGTTCCATGGGTCTTTTATGTTTGCATCTTAGGTGTTATACTTCCTGGAGCCAGTTCGCTGCCTTGTTCAGAATCATTTGTGCCACAAGGAGTTTTGTTTGGCTTGTGAACTCGGCTTCCTCTTCCACATGTTGGATTTGTCACAAGGAGATCCATGTCAGGTAAGTTTCTTTCTTTCTTTGTTTTCAATCTGTTGGGGATTGCAAGGCTCTTACTTTGAAATCTCATTTTGTTGTGACTGCCCAAAGTAACCTCTAATGTCTTCTTCCTTAAGGCCGGCAACTTCCTCAGAGCACTTCGAAACGTCCCTGAAGCCAAAGAGATGGGCCTGATCCTCTCAAACTGTGAGGAGACGACAGGAACAGTCGAGCTGGGTCGCTTAATCCAGAGATGGAATCACTTCATCCTCTACCAGCTCTTCCAGGAGACACAGGAGCAGGAGGATCTACGGGCCTACAGGACGACCAGGAGCAGGTAAAACACATCGTTGTTGACCTGCATTCTTACTGGACACTGTCCCAGTCTTATCATTATGTTTGTTTATAAATGCAGAGTTTTCCTTCTGGTTTCTGAAATTGTGATTTGTGTTTGTGTTGCAGTTCTCTGGGCTCCTCTGGCGACTCTGTCATTAGAGAGCTGTTTTGTTCTGAAGTTGAGAACCGCAGCCTGTGTCTCTGTGGCATAGAAACAGTCCACTCCTCCCTCATGTTGCTGTTCAACATGCATTACCCTGACTCTCAAGGTGAGTCTGAGAGCACTGAGAGCATGGATATCTGTGACTGTGAATTACTCTGTCTTTGAAATTTGAACTATTAATGATTACATAATGGTTTGAATTAATTTAGTTTTTGAATGAGCAGAGGGAAATATCTGCTTGATTTGATGTATACACTGATATTCATTGTACTTTGACACTTCAGGAGAAAGAATAAAGGAGCACGACTTTGCTGAGATCCTGAAGAAAAGCATCTGCCTGCAGCAGAGATCTCACACATGGTGTGGAAACTGTGACAAG
>NW_005187636.1:826576-917669 GCF_000239375.1 Pundamilia nyererei | reverse complement strand
ACACACACACACACACACACACACACACACACACACACTCCATACAGATTTGTTCATACGTCCCTGTCTATTGCTTGCTTTTAGGTGAATTACACGTACAAAAGTCCACCGCAGTTCTTTGGTCTCTTCATTCGATAAGACGCCTGCAGCTTTGGAAGCACTGTTGAAGGCTTCAGCTCAGGGTATGGAGGGGATCCTGAGGTATGGGGAAAAAGCATTTTTTATTAGCTCTGTAATGTTGTTAATGGTTTGATTGTAGTAATTAGTAGATTTGGATTAAGATAAGATAGAAATGTACTATAAAACTTTGGCAGATAAGATGACAGTACTTTACCTAAAGTGATCAGTTCATATAGTAGGATTCCAAATGACCACCTGGTGTGCGGGGAGAACAAAACAAAACACTGTGACTCATAGAAACATGATTTTTAAAGCATGTAATGCACATACAAGAGCAAAGACAAAAAATGTGAATAATAAAAAATATATATCGTGTGTCTTTGTTTTGTTTCCTTAGCCATAACTCTGCCCTTACACGTCGCTTCTGTCGATACTGAGCAGCATCATAATCCGCTCTGGAGCCTGCCATTTCAATGGCACCTTCGCTGCCCTTTGTCTAATTGCTGAATCCATTTTGCGTCCTTCAAATGCCACGCCCAGGCCAGATACTCGAGCCGAGAGGCCTGGGCCAATTAAGATGTTTCTGGCAGCAACATCACCATGCACCAGCCTGTGCTCTGACATCAGGTAATCCTGGAGGAGGATCCAATTACAGCTAAACATGTCAATCTTTTTGTTGCAACAGTTATTCAAGATTCAAGATAAACAACACTTTCCAGCATCTTGGGGGGAAGAAATGGCAGAATGTCATCTGCTGCAGGGCGTGACATCTAAAATGAACTCGCTTTATTCCAGTTGTGTGTTGGGAATAATTGGTCTAAAAAAAGTGACTCACCAGGCCAGCTGCAATCTGTTTTGCCACCAGAAACACTGACCTCTCAGAGAAGTTCTGCGAGGGATCTGCAGTGCTTAAATTGTTCTGGAGTTAAAAATAAGTCCTTGTCATTGCACTACATTGAATAATTGAAGATTGCCTTTGCCACTGAATAGGTAGAAGGTTTGGATCACTTACATTTCTAAGTGTCCAGAGGAAGTGAAGGAGATTCCCTGGGTTGTAGGCATCTAAAACCAGGTACATGGGTAGACGTTTGGTGTGACAGTGCAGCATCTGCACCACATTTTCATGTTTACACACTGAAGCACAGAAGAGGAGCCACTCAACAAATTCTTTAGCTTCAGGCTTGCCAGAGGCATCTGTATGGAATTAAATTAATAGAATAAAAACTGGACAAGCTTAACTCCAGTGATGACCCTTGCTTTATATCAGATTTATACAGTACCTCGAAGGCACTTAACCACCACGACAGAAGAGGCTCCACCTTTCTTCTTCAGCAGACCTTTACAAATGGGGCCATAGCAACCAGTCTGCCAAAACTCTAGTCCCTCAAGAACACACTCTTCTGGGATTTCCCAGGGATCTAAAGCTGCCGGGACCTTTGGAGGACCTACAGAAGCTGTAGACAGGGATACAATCTGCTGGCCTGATACAAGGGCAAATATAAGTAAATAAGCACTTGGCATTACTATGAGACACTCAAACAGAAATATGTTAGATTTTTAAAGGATTTCACACTGTTTTAATGAATTGACATATAGTTATTGCAGCTCCTACCATTTTTAAAATGAGGTGAAGTCCTGTATCGTCGTTCTTTATTTTTACATAGAGTATAAAAAATGAGAGCCACCACTAACACCGTGCTCAGAGCCAACAGGGAAGGGATTATAATGAGGGCAAGTGTGCCTGATGACTCTTCATCTACAAAACAAGTTAAAGAAGCAGGTTCAGAACATTTCAAAGTACACGCTGTTGCTTTCACCATTTCACAATTACTTTTTCACACAGGGGCAGGTCGTTTGTCATAGCTTTTTCCCCCTTGAGAAATTACACCATCATCTAAAAACTGCATTTTGTATTTACCCCGGTAATCTTTGTCTTTGTGACAAACATGCAACAAACTAAGAAATCAGGAAGGGGTCAAATGCTCTAGCTGTCGTGTATACAAGGCAAATGAACTTCCAGCTAATAGCAATGCAATCATTATCATGTTTAAAACTTACAGGATGGACAGAGAGAGGTGTCATTGATACATTTTGTGTCCACGTCCATTAGGAGCAGGTCGCATTTCTCAAATGTGGGAGAATCTGCAGACCGTATCAACAAAAGCAATTCAAGGGTTGCCAGTCGAGAATTTTATTCCGGTGTTGAGTAAAACTAATTAACTTTGAAGTCATTTGAAAATGAAAAAAACAAAACAAAAAACGAGCAACGCACAGTCTAAATGTTAAAAATTAGTCTTCCTACCTGACACCAGAGGCTCTATTGTGCGGGTGAACAAACATTTACAGACCTTATAATATAAAAATTAACAGCAGTGGGGAAAAAAGAGAAAAGAAATCATAATAACACAGCTGTTATCAGCGGCTTTTCAGAATACAGGCTCCGCACTGTGAGGGCGCTGACCGGAGAGTGGCGCTGGAAAGTTGACTGACTGTTAATTATTAGCAAAGCAACAGAAACGATAACATTAACAGGAGTCATGCTCACACTTAATGCAACCAAAACAGGTTAGTCACTAAACTGTGACGAACACACACACACATCTCACAAGAAATGTGTCTCTGCTTCATCAGACAAAATATGAAAGACAAAGTAGATAACAGGTACGGGCGTTAAGAAAAAGGGGTAAACCAGGTAAAAAAAAAATTAAATTAGTGAGCTTAAATAAAATGTATATTTAAATGCGCTAACGCCGATGTTTATTTACTATATTCATATATAATTAATCGCATCGGATGTGTAAGATTAGTTAAAATTCAAAATCTAATAGTTTTACAAGTGAATGTTGCCAGCTGGCGCTTTGGATGACATGCCAGCCTCAGTCTGTTGGCAACCACAAGAGGGCAGACTTGCACAAAAAATCAACAACCACTACTACAATTAACCGACACACAACCTTCCTAGTTCCAGATCTCCAAACGCATTTCACGGACCTAAAGCAACCATGTAAAATTCAGGAATCACTCAGAAGCTGTTGCACTTTGCAATAGGAATACAAAGAAATTTGGAGAAAAAAATCCAAACCGCAGACCAAAGGTCATACACAGAGATAGGTTACCCATCTCTGGCTATCTGCAAGCATGTTCTACGTGAAAATACGCGTCCCCAAGGGGGAACTCCGCCTTGCAACGGACTGAAAACACTCACAGAACTCCCACCCTTTGCCATTCACCATTGGCGTAATATACGCGCTTTGGGAACGCCTCCCACATCTCCGATTGGACAGAACTGCCTGCCGTCATAAAAGCAACACGGAAAACGATTAAAAAAAGTTATGGAGCGAAGCCTTATCGGATCACGTCTTTTGCATGCTGCTGCATAGTTTTCAGAATAAAAAAAATCAGCTGTGCTTCTGGAAAAAACAGGAGAGAGCGCATAGCGCGCGACGAGGCGCAACGAGCAGAGTTTCGGTGTTTTGAAAGGATCAGATAACCGATAACCGCTGAGTTCGGGGGAGGACCAGGTGTGTTTTCCCGTTTCTAAGGACTGCCTTGTTGATGTCACCATGGAGGAGTGCTGGCGAGTAGGACAGGTGCGCAGGGTGAAGTTGCCTCAGTGGGTTCGCATGAGGAACTGTCAGTGACAGAGGACTTTTTCAGCAGCTGATGAACCTCGTATAAACCCATTTTTTCACGTTTTCCTGTATTTTATTTTATTTTATTTTTTAAATAAACTATTTCCGTCAGTGTTGTCAAATGTGCTGGCGTTTCCTGAAGTCCAGAGTGGGATATATGCTATTTTTCCCACGCTTTTCTGACAGGCACTGGTGCGCGCAAACTGCTGGACTCGCCGGTTCCGTCCTGCTCTGTAACACATATCGGGGTGTAACAGTGCGGGGGAAGCTACTGTTGGTTATTAACCGCACATTGCTGTGAACTGGGGTGTGGGATCGAGACGCCCCAGCATCAGAATCAGCACTTTCCGCTTCAATGCGACACTGACGCAGCTGGTCTCACATTCCAGTCGCGGACAGGTGATGCTCGGATAAGTCAATGGAAGGATATTTGATTCTCAGGAGCAGCTGAGCAAAAAACAACAAGCAAACAAACAAACAAAAAAAGCAAGAGTTGTTTTCCTCGAGATGGAATACACCACAAGGCAGCAGCATCATTAACTTCTCTAATCGGCAATGATTTTTCCGTGCGTCATTGCGTCTTAGGTTTTGAAGCGGTTGTTGCTTTGAAGGACAATCGTTCTTGGACTTCCCTATAGGTTTTCAACATCTACCAACAATGTCCAAGACACTGAAAAAGAAGAAGCACTGGTCAAGTAAAGTGCAGGAGTGCACCGTCTCGTGGGGAGGTTCCGGGGAGCTGGTCACTGTAGCGGAGGTGCGAGGTGGCGCTGAGCTGGGAGAGTTCCCCTATCTTGGACACATAGTGTCGGAGGCGTTGGTGTGTCACGCCGGGAGGCTTCCCAGCATTGGGGACGTTCTGCTGGAGGTTAATGGCACTCCCGTGAGCGGACTCACAAACCGAGACACGCTGGCTGTCATCCGCCACTTTCGGGAGCCAGTCCGCCTGAAGACTGTGAAACCAGGTGTGTGTCCAATGCTATTTTAAATCACTATGACATCCTTACATACGAAAATAAACCTGACACGTGTTTTTTAAAATAATTCCCCCCTGAAAATGAGAACCTGAAAATAAGAACTGTGGACTGGTGTGACTGAGATGAGGAGGTAGCCTGTGTTAAAGTGTGTGCGTTTGGTTTATATTTGGAAGCAGACTTGCAGGTCAGCCTTGTATTTTCAGTTGGCCTAAGCATATCTAAATTGTCAATCAGCATACTTCACATTCTTTCATTCATTCATGTGGTGACTCATATTTACACAACCCCTTTACTGGAGTAAAATCCTGCCAGACAGCATTTGTAAAGGGCATGCTGTGTTTCACCATGCTTCCTCATCTTCTCCACATCTGCATGGTTCAAAGATAAGACACGAACCCCCATTAAGGTCACAGGCCTCTGCATGAACTCGCATAATACACATAATCTTCATTTTATCACTGCACAAGTGTCACATCTACACTTGTGAGCTTTTGTGTTCCACATTAAGAGACTCATAATTCAATGCATGAAGGTAAATATACACTGTTATTCAAATATTTGATATATTATGTTCAGTAGATCTGCTCATAGTGCACTTATTGGCTCTGTCTTTGTTGTTATCTTACTTACTAGCGGTAGTTTATAATTCTTCCTGTCCTGCACATACATGCTTAATCAATGCCACTGTATTATATGTGTAAAAACATACCGGATACAAACTAGCCAACTGAAGGAGTGTAAATGGAGGCATAATAGTGGCAAGGGATTTGTTAATGGTTACCTTGCCCTGTTAGACTATGTCATTTCGCTTGCATTGTAAAGGTGAGAATGAGTCTAATTGGATCAATTACACACATGCACCTACTTTAGTTGCCAGAATGCTGCACACACACTTGACTATATTTACTTTGTAGTTGGTTTCTATTACAATACATAAGTATCAATTCTAATATTCTTGGATGTACTGGTGAGATATATATATATTTATATTTATTGCATTAGGTCAGTTCTCAACACCTACACTGTTGCAAACATTTCTTATTGACCTTGTGTTACGTAATGCATTTTAAGTGATGTTCAAGCTGCACTTGCTCATCTCTAGGCTGCTTACCATCAGTTCCTCTGTTCCCCATGGGACCTCACTGTGTGTTTAGATCTGTCCCCTCATCCATGATTAATTCATGCATCATCCATTATTGATGGCCGCTGCCTGCCAGGATGACTAGTGGCTGATGACCAGATCATATGTTAGCCGACTGGCATTCTTGTAAACTTGCATTCTCACGAGATTGCAAAGTTAGGAGAGGAGACATGCAAGTACAGAGCTGTGGATCTTGTGGTTGTTTAGGTTAGGTTTTGTCCCCTTCAGTGAAAAAAATGTTATAGTACATTATTGCATGTTTACCTTGTGCTTGCAGAGCAAACAGTAAAAGAAGTTAGAAAAGGAATAATTTTTCAGGTGTCTACCTGATGGAAATTTTCCATATTTTCTTGTTGCCTAGTTTGTCTTCACCTTATCTTCACCCCACAGCCGATTATGGCTTATCGCTACACTTTGCTATTTCCCATCACCTCTGATATTTTACCATATCTAATCTTTTATGTTCATTCTCACTTTTGCCTTGATACTTTTTTCCTAATCTTCTTGCATCTATGCGCTCCTCTTCCTACTACTAATTTAACAATCTTGCATTGCCCTTCTACTGGATCATATTAAATGGTAAATGGCCTGTATTTATATAGCGCTTTACTAATCCCTAAGGACCCCAAAGCCCTTCACACATCCAGTCATCCACCCATTCACACACTGGTGATGGCAAGCCACATTGTAGCCACAGCCACCCTGGGGCGCACTGACAGAGGCGAGGCTGCCGGACACTGGTGCCACCGGGCCCTCTGACCACCACCAGTAGGCAACGGGTGCAGTGTCTTGCCCAAGGACACAACGACCGAGACTGTCCGAGCCGGGGCTCGAACAGGCAACCTTCCAATTACAAGACGAACTCCCAACTCCAAATATTAATGTTACCTTTCTGCCACGACAGTTTTGCAGCTTTAAAATCAAATAACATTTTTGTTTTTTCATCAAAGCTGAGAGTTGTTGATGTTTCGCCTCTGCCATCAAGACAGAAAACAGAGGTTTGTCTCTAGTGGTCCTCTGGCTCCTGCCCAGCCAATGCACTCAATATGCAGCTCCCATCCTGAGAGCTGAGCAAGGCAGTAACCTTGAGGGGACGATTGAGAGTAGAAAGGTAGTGACGGCCGTTACCTGTCGCAGTTTAGAGACCTGTGAGTGGGCAGGTCATTGATTAATGCTGTAAACAGACATAGATCTGCTTGTTTTTGCCTCATGGAGCTTAATGGATGGGCCATTTACCTCCCAGGTCCTGAAGCACCTTAGTTACAAATCAGGTCTGTAACTGAAGTTGTTAAAAAAAAAAAAGGCTCTTGGAAAATTTTCTGTCTCTTTTTTTTTTAAAGTCTCACAGATGGATAATGATGATGATAAGACCAATGTTCACTTTTTACAGTGTCATGAAATTCTGTCTAAGGAAAGCACGTGGAAACCTTTCTGGAGGCGAGATTTAGATTGTCACATTTCAAAGTGCTAATTGTTTTCTCAGTTAACACATTTCTCTTTTAGACTTAGAAAGTCTTGTGATAAATGTGGTGTATAACATTACAATAAAGCGGGGGATGATTCTGCTGGACCTTTTACTTAAGGTGTTAATAAAAGTGACATTTTCTTTAAAGGAAACAGAAATGAAGTCTTTTATTTTTCTTGATTTTGAATATTTTTCCTTGTTCATACAACAGATGAATTAAGCTTCAGCTAGGTATCTTGAGATGCCACATGAGCCTTTTTATAGCAGAGAAGCGTTTTTTAAAAATTTCTTCATGTAAATCAAAAACACCGGCGATCTAGTCTGTTTGTTTGTCTGTGTGGGTGTGTGTGTCGGGGTGGGTGTGTGTGGGTTGGGTGGAAGGAAGTATTCAAAATATGTAATTCAGTGCAAACACACTCCACTTAATAATACGGGAGTGGTGATGTCAAATGAGCTTCCTCACGCTTGCCTATCCAAAGTACCTCGGGTATCTTGCTTGAGGATTTGAACAATAAAGTCCTTTTTAATGCATGTAACCCCCATTTTAACTAATGAGCCAAAAAAGAATCCTGAAGACATTGCCATGAGCAATCCTGTAACAATAAACTTCAATAATAAAGTAGGAGATAATTTCAGTGGATTTTATTCCACCTGTTAGGCCTTTTTCCTTGGATCTTCTTACGCTGTCATATATCACTAACCTGTGATGCTCGGTGCTTTCCAGGAGTGAGTTAATATGATGAAATGCTTTACTTTCCATTCTTAATTTGCTTTGACGACTACCTGAAAATGTGCTTTCATGCGTGTAGTTGATGCTATGGCTGTTGCTGAGCAAATGTCGAATTCAGCACCTTTACTAAGTGCACCTTATGTTTAGCGCTGCAACCAATAATTATGTTCATGACTGAATTCTGTTATTTTCCTGAATGAGTCAAGGTGTTATTTTTCGGCCTATGATTATTTCCATAAACTAACTGTGATGTCTTGAAATGTGCCGTTTGATCAAAGGGACAGTTCGAAATATTCGAAAGATATTCAGTTTTCTGTTATGACACAGAAAAGAACCAAATCCTCAAATCTTAGAAGCTCATAATGTTTGGTGTTTTGTCTGTTAAAGTTATTATTAGTGTAATTCCAGCTGTTTCCATCTATTTAATGGCTTTGTAGATTGTCTTACAGGAAGACAGTCTTGACTATTTTAAATGTTCCTGATTTTGGAATCTATTGCCGAATCACTGGAGGTTTTCTAGTTGTCTTTTTTTTTTCATTACATTGTTGAAAACTGGATTTCTTTACCAATGTTAGCCTCACTTGGTAATTTGCTCCTTTTTCATGTCTAAAGTAGAGGCTCTCACTTTCTTTTCTTTTTTGTCTCACCGGTGTAACATCGAGTTTCACATCTCACACGTGTGCCATCAGGAGTACAGCGGAGCATTAAGCGCACAGTTTGTGTTAATGTGATTCCCTCACAGGTTCAGTCAGAGCTTCGACTAAGCTGCTCTAACCCAGCTGAGACGAGCTGTCAGCGTGTGTCTGGTTCTGTGGCTCCTTCTCCCCATGGTAAATGTAACTTCGGTTCCAGTTGCTGCTTTTTTTCCCCTGTGCGTCTACTGTGAAGCCCAGGTTTGTCCTAGAATTTACCTTGGAAAGAAGGTGAAAGTTTTTGCATACCCAGATACTTTGAAGTGTATTAGATTTCTCTTTACAATCTGAGTGCCATAAAACACAGTCAGTGTTACAAGTGCAAAAGGAGCTTTATTGGTACCCTTAGTTTCTGTGGTCTCTACTTCATTGGGTTTTTTCTATGCTTGTTTAAGTGTACGCATCTTTACATTTAAGTCACATCCACCCATCATGGCCTCCTACTGGCTGGAATCCCAGCTCATTCCCCAGTCCAAACTTCTGCACCTTTTGCCTTTACACCAATCAGTGACATGGGATGATGGTTTGCTCAACTCCCCAGATGACAGCACTTGCCATGGATGAAGAACATGTCTTCCTCTTCTTTTCTTCCCTCCATCCCTTAGTAGCGAAGCCCCTTCAGTTATTAGTGAAGTCCTCTTCTTCAGTAGCTCCTCCTAAGCACAACTCTGCACTATCTCACAGTCTCCTTGTTCACTTTTGCCTACATCATCTTGCATTCCTCTCCTCCTCCGTTCAATGTTAAGGGGAAAAAAATGACAGAACAGGGACAGTGTAGGTTTGCATAGTAGGACTTATTTAAATTCTTTGATTTCTGCATAATTTTTAAATTTTGTAATCTTCAACAGATGTCAGAACTCTCCCCCCCCCGAGAAGTTTAGCAAACTGGGATTCAACTTCATTCTACGTTGCCAGTCCTGTTCGTAGAGCCGCATTGCAGTAATGAACTGGCCAGCAACAAAGATAGCATCTTCATATGAGCCATACCTTTCATTGGCAGGCGCCACATCTTGGCAGGCATGTTCAAAGGCAGTGGAGATGAGTGTGTGTGCTGATTCACCAAGACTGCCTCTTTCTACTCACTGAGTGGTCATGCTGCGATGTCAGCAGCAGCAGTGTCTCCAGGTTACTGCTGGTGGAAACCGGCAGAGAAGAAACATACACAGAAAAACTTGCACGTTTTTTCCTTTAAGACTCGTTGCCTCCTTTACTCAACTTGACTATTCCTTGGGGTTTTTGCAACAGTGATGCATCTCTACCTTTTTAGCCCCATTTCCTATTAGATGATGTCAGGATCTAAACTGTCCATGTATTTGTTAAGACAACCTGTTTTGCTGCACTACATGAATGAAGCTTTGACATTTTTTAACACTTATTTGCGCCGAGAAAGTCAAATCATCCAAGATATTTTTCACTGTGAATGTACGATTCTGTCTGGGGTTTTTTGTGTCCTCTGAGAAAGATATAGAGATATAGAGAAGGCATCTACTAATGAAATATACAGTAGTTAAGCAAAAAATTGTGAGACATTAAAAGCAGTTACAGACTGCACCAAAGCATTCATTCATTTTTACAAAACATTAAGCTTGTGTGTTTTTATTAATTCATTAATGAGTGACTTCTTGCATAGCTTTGGTGAAGCAGTTTGTGTGGTAACAGCTAACTGTTTCTCTCTCGTCACCAGTTAACAATATCATTGTTTTGCCACGCTGAGCACTGCTACCAGCTTAACGATAAGAAGTGTTTGTGCCTCCTGTATCGGAAAATAACAGCAGGAGGTAGCAGGGCTGGAGTGAGCTGCTGCCACACAGCACACATGAAGACGATGTGCTTTTAGCAGAAATGCAGCGCCATCTGACTCTCATGTGTTCAAGGACAGACTGGCCATAGACCAATTAACTTAAGAAAAGGTCCCTTTTATCCAACTGTAAGCTGCAACTAAGGACGTTGTTTAAAAGCAGAAATAGAACCAGGCTGTTATGAATCAATATGCAGGTGCTGATGTGGATTGAGGAATATAGGGAGGTAAATCATTTGATAGTTGATTGAACCAAGTTTCCTCCAGATGCACAATCACCGCTGTCTGTGGAGAGCCTATTTGGGGACTTTGTTTCTGGCTGGGTCCGTACGAACCATCCCCGCGGTGTTACAGCAGAGGCAATAATGCGAACAGAGTGAAGAGGCAGCTGGCATGTCGCTCATTGGAAATTTCCCTGAGAAGGATTTTCTTTTGAAGGAGCTATTGGATTTAAACAGGGGAGGGGAAAAAATGATGAACAGGTGTTGAGAAAAGAAAATGGGGTCAAAGATGGAGGCGTGCAGACAATAGGAGGGAGCATGAAAGTAAGACTGAGCGAGAATAGCAGGAGAAGAAATGGAGGATTTGACAGGGAGGAACAGGTCGAATAAGATGAGAAAGAGCAATAATCATCTCGGGACTGAAAACGATTATGTTACCATTAATCACAATAATGGTATTGATCCCTGTTTTGACTGTCTGAAATGATTCTGCCTGCTGTTCATCTAGGCAGCTCGTACTATTTTAAACACGCTGCACGGTCAGGATTTCCAATTATGTCTGCAAGTAACCAGTTTATGTGCGCTGAATGCATATACGTCTGGAAGCGTGCATTATAATGAAAAATTAAGGCACCTTTGAATTGGTGTCCACCTTTGGTTGCTTTTTCAAACCAAATGCAATCATAGAGAAAGACTGCTGCCAGAGTCTCTCCTCCGCAATTTTTCTCCTATTTATTGGTACATCTTGTCAGTGATACTGAAGGAAAGCATGGTAGCAGTAATGGGATCTTTCTTTACACTTTGGATAATAAATCAGTTGAGAAGACTCAGTCTCAGAGCTGGTTGGCTGTAGTACTTTAGATTTTGGCCATGCGCCCACATTGGTGGGCCTTTGTCAATACTCATTCTGCAAGCACAGCCCACTCAGCTGTTTAGTTGTGGTACTCCACCTCAAAGAATCAATTTTGAGCCCATTCTGCTTGTGCCCATGACAACATCTCATATCAAACGGATATAAAGCCCACCGCCCTTTTCACACACCTTCAAACTAACTACCTACTCAGCCAGCTGCTCTCAGGACCGCGGTACGGCTGATGTTTGTGCCAAACCTCTGCATGACAATTGGGGGAGTCAGTTTTTCATGTCTTATCATGAGGCTTCCTCATTTCTTCTTCTGTTCTTTTTTTGGGGCGGGTTGTTGTTTTTTTAAAATCGTCCTTTTGAAGAATAAAACCCAGCTACCATGTGTTTCTCTTAGAACACGGATAAGCTTTATTAATAGATAAATTAAACATGCATTAGTAGTTAGGCTTACTCATCTTTGAGGGGTCTTTAGCTGCTTTCAAACTAAACAGTTCTAAAAGGCCCAGACATTTGTGCATTCACGGATCTGAAAAGAATTTAAAACAATTTTAAGAGCCACAAATTGTTTGCAGGAAAGAGAACCGAAAAATGAATTTTCTCTAACTGTTACTAGAATTATGAAGAAACTTCTTGCGTTATCTAAAGATGCTTTTGCTCTGCAGTGGGAGAGGTGGCTGTTTTCTCATCCTCTTATGTTAATAATGCATCGTATGCTCTCCTTTCGCTATCCCTGGTGAGATTTCATGTTCTGTGGAGATGAAGTTCCCAGACTGTCCCCATTAGAATTCATAGGTGTTGGGATCTCAGGCCAGCCAATTTAGCTTGCATTGCATCGTAGCTGCCTTAACAGGTTATTGATCGGGGCCAATCTCTTCCCTGTTAAGGCAGCTAACGCATCCGTGGCCAATGCGTCTGCCCAAGGCTCTGATCTTTATGAAAAGTTGAGGACACCAGAAGGACGCTGTGCTCAGTATATTTAACTTGCAGCACTATCATGATGTTTTGCCTTTGCACAGAGTACTTGCGAGCTAACAGTGATCGGTGATTACATCCGCTTTGACAGTGTGCCTTCTCACTATTTATTCTGCTCATGAGGACGTTCTCTTATTTCCTTCTAATAAGCAAATGTAGCTCACGAATCACAGAGTCATTCTTGTCCATGAACCAAGAAGAGGACCTACACTCTCTGTGCTTGAGAGTTTTTTTTTTTTTTTTTAACTCAAGCACAAACACGCCGACAAATCCACCCCCCTTCCTAACGATACACACATTCGCTCTCTTTGGCAGCTGTGTGCCGTCACTGTTCTTCAACCAAATAGACTCAAGGGATCACATGCACATAACTCATTGTTTAAAGTAAGCAGAAGTACGTGTCTCTCTGCAATCCTGACATTGTAGTGATGGTTACAGTCACTCAAGACAATAGTTAGTCAGTTGTTTTTTGTTTTGTTTTTTTAAGTGTTGCTCAAGCTCTCAAAGAGCGCTTGCTTAAAAAAAGTCCAGTTTTTCCAGTTAAGAAGATAGTTCTGCTATAGTTTGTAAATTAGCACATGCTCACTTTAGGGCATCACTAGTTCTGTATATTTCCCACCATGCACTTGCAACTTTAATCTGCCACTGTCCAAATAACCTCTGGGTATTTGTATTTCCTGTCCTTGTTATCACCTTCTGTAGTATTTAGTTTTCACTGTGTTCCCTGGCATATTACATTTGTTGAGATTACAGACACTGGCTTTGGCTCTGTTAGCTGTCAGTTTTCCAGGGTAAGTTTAAGCAGCTGCTCGGTCAGTGCTATTTGTTCAGTCATCCCATCCAGTCACAGGAAAGTATTTTACTCCAGCAGAACATGTCTCAAAACAAACAAGACTCCTGAGCGATGTTGAGTTACTACAGCTTTATTCCACAATTAATCCAAAGTAATTGAAACATTCCTTGATCTGTTCAATTTCTTTCAGTCATTTTCGTCAATTTGTGTCCTGGAGGAGGAGTTGATTGATTCTTGGCAAATGTTGATCATGTGCGGATATTCACAGTGAGAAGTGCTGCAAAGTTCCACCAGTGTATTGTTACCAACAGGTGCTTGTTCTGGCAAACATTTTGCAAAGCTTCTGTGGCACTTTTACTTCAAGACGACAGTTTCTTCCTTTACTTAAATCTCAGCTCCTTTGCTTATGTTTTTTCTGTTTATGACTGATACAACACTAGATTTTGCTTCTCTCCTTGGATGACCTACATTTAACCAATTTGAGTTGCACAGAGGAGGACTTAATCTTCTTTTATTACTATAGCGTATCAGCATCAAGGATCAGTCGAGGCTCATAATTTGAATGCCAGTCATCATATTTCTAGTGTTTGTTCCATAAATGAAGTGCTTTCACGGCACTGCAGCCATGAAGTGTCATAACTCATTGTGATGCGAGTCAAGTTATCACACTGAAAAAGCTCAGAAAATCACACTCAAGTGGATGTAGTCATTGCATGCATTGTCTCTGGTGAATCCATTCACTAAAAAGGAATGTAGCCCAACTGCTGTCACTGTGATGTGGATTCACAATTTGTATTTTCTTTCTCATGTTTATAAAAAGTCAGTTCTGGGAAAAGAAAACTGCAATGATTTGATATGAGCAGACTTTTTGGACATAATCTTAAGTAACTGTATACCACAGCCTAATAATGGAACGCATGAATCTCATGCTGACAGAGTTGCTAAGTGAGCAAAATGGGTTCTTGGCTGAAGAAAAAAGTGAAAACATGAGCAAAGAACTTGTTCTTAAAGAGTCCGAAATTTGGCTCTGGAAAAAGAAGTTGCTGTAAGCTAGTCTGGGGCCAGTGGTCACTCTCGTCTGGCTTTCATGATATCAGGCTTCCTTTGGATTGGTCCAAGGCCTAGCAGAGCTGTTATGTAGTGGCATCGCTGCTGTCTCTGTGCCCAGACTGCCTGAAAGCCCATGTGTCAAGGGGCTCCTTAGGATCTGGCAGAGAAGCACAGCTCACACTGATTCAACACTTCTGTTGACAGGCTGTACAGCCAGGTGGAGAAGTAAACACACATGCATACACTGGCAGGGGTAGTCAACACATACACATACTAAAAGTACACGCACAGATGCACAAATGATAGATGAAGTTCAGATTCTTCTTAAAAGACACCCATCCGTTTGTTGAACTCCAACCCCCTCCACCCCCCAACAGCAGAGTAGCATGAAATGGCTCCAGCCTTTGGAGTGAAGAGCAATTGTTCCTGTTGTCTTAAAAGCAGGTCTCTTTTTTTCAGCTTTGTGATCACAATGTGCTGAATCACATGAGATGTGTGATTTACGCTAATCTCGAATCTTTGAGCTTAATTTGCAAATATTACTATTCGCTGTGAAATGGAGGAGGGGTTACCTCGCTCAGGATAAAACATGGTTTAAAAAAAATTCACAACAAAGAGTGATATAGTACAGAAAGAACCCTCAAAGCACAACCCTCTTGGTTGTGCTTTGAGCTTTAGTTATACTGTAAAGATATCATCGTATAATCGACCTTATATGATTCAGTAATTGCCTTTCCTTCATTAGCTTAGCACAGCATATTTCTTGCCTCATTATATCTGGTCATTAATTCATTACCATCATTGATTTGTTGTGTTTTTTACAACATGCCTCTTTTCCTGAGGAGGCCATTTACCATGTCCTCAAAGTTAAGTATGCTAACTTAACTTTTTGTCCATGCAAAAAATGTGAAATCACCTCTAATGTCTTTCAAATATGTACAGGAAATATTTGCAAGCATACAGGAAAATACATTATTTACTTCAAAAAATAGAGTTTGTACAATTTTAATATTTAACAAAAATGTGACCACTATTCTTCAACACAGAACTGTGAACTCCGGGTCTTCAGAAATAGTTCTTCACTGTGTCAGTAGTGTCAAGGTCAGGGCTCTGGGGAGGCCAATCTTTGACCAGTAGTGTTCCAATGTTTTTCTATCCAGGTATGCTTTTACTACATTGGCAGTGTGTTTGGGATCATTGTCACGCTCATAAATGAGGCTGTTTTCATCCCCAACACCACAGGTTGAAACCATGACAGAACCACCACCGTGTTTCGCAGATGGCTGTAGACACTCACTGCTATCTCTCATGTGGTCTCCTCTGTGCATACTCGCCACAATTTGAACTAGAAATTTAAAACTCGAGCTTTCAGCTAGTAACTCTTGATGAATAAGATGTGCAAAAATATTATTTTATCTCAAACTGTTATTTTTGGATTTTAAAAAAAAAATAGATTCAACTAAATAAATGTGTTTGTGTGACAGACGGTAGGAACAAAGTGCTTAAAGATACAATTTTAAATTATTTATTTTCTATGTTACAACACTGGTTCATCCCTGGTGCTTTTTTATGCTTGAATGATTCATAGTTCAGTGTAAGTGGCTTAATAAACAAAATCCTCTAAAA
Source organism: Pundamilia nyererei (assembly GCF_000239375.1). Taxonomy (NCBI): domain Eukaryota; kingdom Metazoa; phylum Chordata; class Actinopteri; order Cichliformes; family Cichlidae; genus Pundamilia; species Pundamilia nyererei. The sequence goes on along the minus strand of NW_005187636.1, from coordinate 901,588 downwards.
ACGGTCAGATTAATGGCTGGGTACAATGTCTGGATTTAAAATGACCAAAAAAGATAATATCCAAAGAAGAATGTTGAAAAACCTCCAGAAAGCACAGAGAATTATTCCCCAAGACCACTTTAAAAATGACAAAATCTGGTTCCTTGGAAGCAAAACATAAAATAAAACAAATAAATGAGGATTGACTGAAGATTTTAGCACAGCACCATAACCAACAAATATGCATTCAGTAAAAAAATGTCACAAAATACAGATGTCAGCATATGAAAACCAAACAAAACTCAAAGAACTCTCAGAAATATGGCAACATGTGTTACTTGAATGGCTGCTGGAACCATTAGGGCTCAGTTTGAGTTCTTTCACATCCAAAGACTCACACGGGGTTTATGTGACTTTAATACTGCTGTGGCTTTTTTAGTGATGTAGTTGATGACTTACTTACCCTTATTGTGAGTTACACATGCACTGAATGTCAGCTCGTAGATGTGAAGGATTCCTCTGTGACCATGAGACCACACACTGACTTACAGGAAGTTTACATCACTCATGCTCTCATGTAGCTGCTCATGGTGGATGATCATGCAGTGGTTCACCACAGCCTTTAAACTCCAACACACGAGTGTTGAAGACTGCAGTTGTTTTCCCATGTTTGCTAATGTTGTCAAGGCATATTAGTCACTGGAGGCAGTTTTTCTATATGCCAAGCAATCTCTTTTTTGTTATTATTTTTCACTTTGAGTTTGTTATTCATTTATTTGTGATGTATTTAAAGCTATTTATTTATGATGTGGCATTGAAGGTAAAAGCAGTTTGCCTTTCAAAAGCTCCTTATTGATTTGTTCAAGGACTCTTAAACATTTTAGCTCTGAGTCAGCGACCAAAAAAGTGTCTTGATAAGTTGCATAATGTTGTCTAAAAATCAAAAATATGTGTTTGTTGTCTTGCATTTTTCCGCTTAACCTTCTTGAATATGGTAAAAATAATTCAGCGTTTATGAAGAAGATGAAGTCAGTACTACTATAATTGGTAAGCTTAAGCAAGCTTTATATCCTATGCAGGTTTATTTCACAGAAAAATGGAATATAGACAAAGAGGGAAATCCAACAAGCCTATAGAAGAGCTACAGTTTGTAAGAACCAGTTAAAGTGAATGACTAAAACCATGAAAAATCATCAGTATTATCCTTAAATGGTGTAGTTAGAACAGTTGAACCTCAGTCTATGCAGGTCCTTGATACCTGTGTTTTCTCTTCCATCTCAGCCCTTCTGTTCTCTTAGTGCTCTGTTTGTTCCAGCCATCTGTTTATTTACACTGATTTATTGTCTGTTTTTATCTCCGTGCTACAGCGAGTGCCGCTGCCACGATATGCAAATATATGAGCAGCTTTGTCTGCAGCAAATAACAGCATGATCCCAAGTTTGAACTGATGATCAGGAGTTATAACAAGGCTTAGAAAACAGCATGATGGTCTTTAAATGACATTGCTGTGGATGGAAAAAAGCTTTTAAAGGGTTGAGTTAGAAGTTTATGGTTTATAGATTGTTATTTACCTTCTGCACCCGCAATAATCCTCAGCCCTTTATCTACCTTAGAAAGAGAAACACATTTGGCACTCGTCCCCTGTAGGTTTGCTGCTGAGCAGCTTGACAAATTAAACTGAATGAGAGTGAATCACCACAAACACATAGGACAAAATAGTTAGACACATACATGTACCCTAACGATTCCCCAAAAGCCTGCTGTTACTCAGCTAATGATCCTGCTCGGTCCCCAAGTCATTTCTATTACTGGGATATGCTTTATTCATCCATCATTGGCTGCTTGGTGATGCAGGGTGGCAGGGTGCATAAGTGGCCCCGCACTTCCTTTCTCTCAGCCCTCTGTCAAAATCACCTCCACCCCCATCCTCCCTTTTATCTCCTCTGTCCTTCTGTTTTCCTCTTGCTCATCTATGGATGGTTTATGTGGGAGACTGGCTAAAGTAGAGCAGGCTTTATTCTCTCCTTCTGTGTGGGTTATAGTACTTGCCTCAAAAGGGACAGGGTTTGCTGATGTGAAGGGGAGCAATTCCCCAAACGGAGTGCACATAAATGTTCACTGAACACACATGACTCAATTTTTGGTTTTCGGTGTGAAATTAACCAAAGGTTTGTCCCGGATTTGGAAGCAGCAACTCTCAACGTGAAAGCCGGTACACAAAGTCATTTGGCTAATAGATAGCAGGTTCAAGTTCACTTTGCTGTGCTTCAGTTTACCCTGTCGGTTTCACGTAAAACCATCAGTGCCTTCCCTTTGTCTCTAGAGGGAGCCTTGCCAGTTATCCATGAATGTAAAACTAGCCACACTTGTTTGTTGGTTTCGGGGGAGTTGCTAAGCAGTATTGTATTTCAAACTGAAGCCTGTTTTTCCACATTGAAGAATGATGATGTGTGTCATTGCTGAGAGTCACGCTGCCAGTTTAGCAGAAGCTAAAGTTGGAGATAATCATCTTAACCTGAAACTCTTGATTGACGAGTGAATTTTTGCTGTCCTTTACAACCACGGTTATATAACCACCATTATAAAGGATGAAGGTTTGAAGTTGTGGTGTCTCACTGTGAACCCGTATCACATACACGAGCTAACATCCAAGCCTTGGAAATGGGGATAGAGAGTATTTTCTTTCTCTCTTTAAAGATTTAAAGCGAGAGGTTCACCATAAAGGGTTTAGAGTGACACAGAGACCGACATTCTCCTTTTAACTGTGTCCATCTGAGGACAGGTGAACCAAATTGTCTCAGATTTGTGCCATCGTGTAATTGCGGTGTAACACTATGCTTGATCTGGGGTTTGTTGTTTTTTTTTTTTTTAGTGGAATCTCAAAGAAGAAACAAAGAAAGGTGTTGTTGGCCACATTTGAGTACGTGTTTAAGAATAAGGGAACAGGAGGAAGAGGTTTGCCCAGTCTCTCTGGGAAAAAGCTCTGACTTCCTTTCTGCACTGCAACGGTATGCGTGTACGCACATACATGCTTGCCGCAGTGTGAAATAATATTCTGTCAAACATACAAGCCTAAAGCTCTGTTTTGTGTTTGTGATTAGTTGTCAGGCTTGCGTTTTCTTTCTGCATCTCTTTGATCTGCTTCATCTCCAGTATTCTCTGCTGTTTTTTTTGGCTCTGTTTCTTTATTAATTCTGCACCAAGGTGTGTCATGTAGTCTATTTTGAGCCTTCCCTGCCAATCCTGTGGAATCAAAGGCCATTTGATCCTATGTTAATAATATATTTTCTTCGTGATAGGCCTCTTAGTTTCTCTGCTTGAGTTATGATGAATCGTCAGTGCTGGCAAGTCACTCATAAACAAAGCTGCGAAGGCAATAGAAAAAAATGTACGCGAGATGCAGTATGATATTAATTCTGCTCTAAGACAGTAATGTTTGCCTTTGTGTTTGGTTGGTAGGAACATGGATGAGGACTGTGGAAGTGCATGAGAAATGAATGCTTTTTGGTGGAAAGGGGTGCCTCGGGAAACTCTGTAATGAGGAAGAAAAGGCATTTGACATTTTCTGTCGCAGGCTACAGGCTGTTTCACTTCAGAACAGAAGAAGAATAATGGGGGGGAGCGAAAGGAGGAAACGGTGAGGAGGTTTAGAATAAGAGATCAGGAAGAAAGACTACAGGAAAGAAAAAGAGAAGGATTAGGAGGGGGAGAAGTCTAGAGCTAAGTCCTACGCCCCATCTGGAAGGAGATCAGCCATGCTGTCTGGTAGTTGGGGGGGAGGTTTATATTGAGCCATACGCAGCTCCACTGAATTACAGCAAATTGTAGATAATGGCTAGTCAGAAATGTCACAACAATCATGTGTTGATTAGCGCCACTTCAGATACTCAGGAGTGTCTGTCTCTTCTTGGGCCATTAAGCTGGAGAGCAATAGTTAGTGGACTCTGAACTTCAGCGTACTGTACTGGTGTATAGTTTGCACACATAAACAGGTTGTTAGTAATACATTCGCATTAAGTGGTTCCATTTTTAACGTGGGAATTAAAAATTAGTTTCCTGCAGCGTGGTAGCCTTTGATGGCTTTTTCTTTATCAAATTATCTATTTATTTTATTTGTGTGTGTATCTGTGTCTATAGCATGCATTAGTATGCATGTTTCTGTGTATAAGTGGGTGGGTGCATTCCAATGTTTGTGTTTCTGTCACTTATCAAAGTCCAGATGTTGAGTTAATTCCAACCAGTCCTCTGTAGATTACTTCATTACACCCTGCTTGTTTCTCTCTGCCATTCATCTCTTGGTGTATTTTTTTTTTGAGAATCACTAGGAGAAGATATTAAATTAAGTTGCTTTTAAAATAAATAGTTGACTGAGGCATTTGAGTCATGAATGCATATTTACCTTTGGACTACTTGGACTTACTTGCACTCATGTTTTGGAGTGTGAAAGCATGGTCTGTGTAAATATTCCAATACAAATCTAAACTGAAACCAAGCTCAAGTGTTTGCTTATTGGTGACAGCTCACAGCTACAGTGTTATTTTAACATTTCAAACATTCCATCCACTTCCAACTCTTAAGGCAGAAACAGGAAGAAGACACCTGTTATGCTCTATGAAACAGGTTTTTTTCTCTAAGCCACGCTCACTATTTCAAACAATTTTCTTTGAGGAAATTCTCTTAATAACTTAGACTTGAAGTCCGGGCATTGGTTGTTGGACAGCCATACTCACATTTGGTATGGATGTCAATAATGTGGGATTAGTAGAGACCAGCACAGCATGAGAGTAGCATGTGATTGTAAAGCACATCTTATATTTAATGTTTCTGCCAATCACAAGAGATTACCTCTAGCCGTTGAGCATGAGTTAGTCATGCGATGGTTTAAGTCACATACCGTACGCTGGTCTGACGGTCACATGCTAGACATCGGGCTAGACTTGCTGCCAATGTGTGGTGAAAAAACAGTGGCAGTACTCTCAAACATCACTGCACAGTAGCATTAATAGAACGAGAGTCTGTTTGAAAACCATCCAAGTTATACAAAATCCCACCGATGCAATGAACCTGTTTGTTTGATGTGGCTATGCTTTGAAATGACTCATAAGAGAATTTGTCTCATGAGCTGTTTTTGCCAGAAATGCTGAAGTAAATAGTTGAAAAGAACTTTTCAGTGCAATTTTTAGAGAGAAAGCTGGGCAGAGAGCAGCAGGCTTATTAATAAAATCTGCCCTGCATGGAAGGCATCAGTGTGACAGACCTTTCATCCTTACAAATATCCTCGTGTCTTTGGCTACGTCCACACTAGCCCGGATAGACTTGAAAATGGCGTTTTCGTCTAAAAACGCTCCGCGTCCACACTAGCGTTTTCAGTCGTTTTCACATTGTTCTGGGTTCACATTGAAACGGCTGAAAACGCTTACGTTCCAGTACTGCGCATGCGTGAAACGCAAGAAGGTTTGGCCAGCCTCATTTCTGTTTGCCGTTTATTTACTTTTCGGCTCTTTGAAGCGTCGCGGCAAAATGTCGACTAACGATGAGGTGGAGTTGTTGCTGCGAGTAACACAAAAGTACAAAGTTGCAAAAGCGAGTGAGAATTAAAGATTTTGAAGAAAAGTTATCTGAAGCATGTACAAACTGATATTAATCTTTAATAGGGCTGTCAAAATTGAGCGCAAACAAAACAACTGCTGTGTAATGCCCTCCACTATCTTTTTTTTAATTGGTCACATGACTGCATCATATGACTAACATGCGTCATCTTTTTCAAAAGTCTCCGTTTTCGCTGTCAGCACTGCGACGCATAAGCACCGTCTTCAAATGTATGCGTTTTCGAGAGCGTTTTTTAAAACGCTTTGTTTTTCTTCAGGAAAAACAAAGCGTCCACACTGAGACGCCGTCTCAGTGTGGACGGGAGGCGTTTTCAAACGAAAATGCGTTAGTGTGGATGTAGCCTTAGACAGTATTGGGTACTGGCCACAGAACAATGAGATTCTTGCACGTTTGGTGATTCTTAACTCCGCTCTGCTCTGTTGACTATGCAACCCAAGAGGAGTGACTCACATGTAGTAACAACCAGTCACCATCACTGCTTGGGGCCAAGAACTCTTCACTCAGTCAAAGTTGCACAGTTTGTTATGCTCAGGGGTGATATTACACAACCTAAGGAAATATCGCTCTTGAGAAAAGGAGGGAACTGAGGGTGGGCTCGTAGAGTCTATTGTTCTCTTGATCCATGTTCAGACTTCAGGGAGGGAGGAAGCACTTTGGAACAAACGATGTGTGTTTTTGTGTGTGTGTGTCTGTGAAGGGCTAGCTCAGTTAGGTGAAGTTTAGGGTTGTGACTGGTGCTGTGCGTGCCTGGCCAAGGGTCGTCTTGGGGGTCAGGAAGAACAACAGAGGAGTGTTATGCTGCACGCTGCTGAAACCCAGCTGGGGCAGTACTTAACCCACATGCACATACACGCCATCGAGACAAGCATACTGCTTTGTAGTTCAGTGAGCACAGTGCCAAGTCATTGTTAAGTGAACTATGGATTAACGTATGTATGTGTATTGGAGGAAAGGGCGTACACATGTGCTAGTTTGTTGTGACTATTTGTTAGGAGCAGCCGCTCCTGTAAGCAGATTTATCCATGTGTTTCACGTATGAAGCCTTTGTGTGAACCGAAGCATGAATTGTGCGTGCATTCTGTCTTTGTGTCTCTCGTGCTTCATTTGGCCCCTTAGATTTTACCTAATAAATCCCAGTGGCAGTTTACTGATGTAGAACAATTAAATGAAGGAGTCTGGCATATTTTCGCTGTAGTCTTACAATAACAGGTGTGTGTCCAGCTCTGTGTACAAGTGTGCTGATTAGATCTGGCCTCTATCACGCACGCTCGGAGGCAGCTGTAGTGAGACAAAGAATTGTCTCTGGATTCTCGCAGATCTGCCAGACCATTTCTGCTCCAAGGCCTGCTGATTTCAAGGCTTTTTTCCACGCATGCCTCAGTGCTGCCTCACTCCCTGTTTGACGTGCTTCTCTGAACATGGGTTAAAAGTGAATGTGGAGCTGTGAATCTGAAATTGGTATCCTCACAGGGCTTTATCTGCAATGCTCAGAACTTGTATAAGAAAATTTTTTGATTTGTCACACTAAACTGTGCCATTTCTAAGTTTGTGTGTCTTACTGTGTACTTTGTCCACTGGCTAGTCGTTGCCTGTTTGGATATATAGAATTTGCAGCAATGTGTGCTGTTCTCTTGCAGTATTGATCAGTGCTCTTAATTACTGACTGCAGTCCTCTGCTGTGCTTAAAAAACCCCCAATGTTTACACCAAAAATATAACCCAACACTGACCCTAGTGCAATCATATCATCCTGTGATGTAACACAGCTGAGGGCATACATAGTAATCATAATGTTCTCATTTTACTAAAGATCAGCTTTTCCTTTGCCCTGCAGTCTTATTTTGCACTTCTTCTATTCAGTTCCTCACCTTCTTCTTACTCTTCTTAGTTAAAATATTCAGAAACACTGGATATTTTAGAATCATAAAAGCTCCCGTCTTCCATCAAGCTTCTGTCAGTGTGTGTACGCAACCACTCTGATATCTTTATCTACCTCTGCCCAGAGCTTCCCAAAGCTGTCAGCCCCCAGCTCAGCCGTCCTCTTCTTTGTCCTCCTACCGCACAGTGAGATAGAAACAAACAAGTCTGAAGTCTTCACTTGAGCTTCTTTTCAAAACTTGTATAAAGTTTGAATACTAACTTAATGACACTTTGGTCATGTTATACTTTGTGGAATCTGAACTCTGAGAGAAATGATCAGCGAGAGAGGCAGTGGACATTCCTGTAAGTGCATGCCTCTGAACAATAGTACTTCGTGTTTGTCTGATCTACACTGTGCACTCCAGGTAAAACTGAACAAAAGTCAACTGCTCGACACCATTTAATCACAAAAACAGGGAATGCTTATTTTCCAATTATTTTTATTTAAATCTTTTTTTATTGGTCAAATGTCCTGTATTTGCTAAGTAGCCACTATAAGTCTTTTTGACTTTAATTATTTAAAAGTTGAAATATTCCATCAGTCTTCACAGTGAGCCCTTAAAATATTCAAAGATTTAAGTGCTGTAGGGAATGTGCAGCAGTAGGTCATTGATTAGGAACAAGAAGCAACTTCTCCTTACTGCTGATTTGTTATAATTCATGCAAATGAGGTGGAGGGAAAACACAGCTAAACTGATTTCATTCTTCATTTTGTTGGATAGGGCACATCTACATCTACAATGCTAACAGAATATGAGTTACAGCAGAAATGTGTTTTACATTAGAAAGTATAACTTTATCATTTAGAACACTACAGTCTGAATACTGTAAGTATGGAGGGAAAACACAATGTAAACAGTTTTTAAATTAGTTTTTGCATTTGTGTTCTACACAATAAAGAGTTGATAAACTGTTTGTTTCGCATTTAAAGTGTTAGCTACAAAGGCAGTTTTGATTTTTAGTGCTTTTTGAGTTTATTGCAATGGCCAACAATGTCTTTGCAAGCTTTAATCTTTTGCCAACAAAATAGAAACACAATTAAAAAAGAAACAACTCTTTTGCTAGAATAAGCCCCTCTGCTAAGACGTTCGATTCAAAGTCTGAACCTCACTGAGCTAAATCAATTCCAAGACACAGTTATCAGACTTGCGAAAGCAGTGCAATAAAGTTTACATACCTCGTCCAGGAGCAACATATTTTCAGCATTTGTGAAAAGTGATAAACATAAAGAAACAGGTTTAAATATATATCCTACTACATCTACTGACCACTCTGCTCTGTTTTCTGTTTTTGTGATCCAAACAAAAAGCAGGCCTTCTGTATGGGATCAGATGTACTCATTTCACACAAGTATTACCAACACAACCAGTAATCTTCCACTCCTCATCCCCTGGTACAGTTTTGCAATCCTAAACTCTCGAGCGGTTCTCTTGGCAACAGGTTTTTGTGACCTTGTGAGGATTGGCATCAACTATTTGAATAATGCCATCTGCAGATGAAAGAAATCCGCAGGGGTGTCAAACATAAGGCCTAGGGGCCAGAATTGGCCCAGCAAAGGGTGCAATCTAGCCCACTGGAAGGTTTTGAAAAATGTGAAGGAGGGCTTAAGTTATTAGACTTTCAAGTTGAAGTTTTATTACTTCTTTTTTTTTTTCCTTTGACTAAAAAATTTCAGGTTTTTTTTTTTGTTTTTTTTTAACAAGAAGTCTACATTTAAAAAAAACATTTTCTGTTTTGTAACTAAAGGATAGTCAGTGAGCTACATCTGTTGGAACTTTTGAAAGATTCCTTTAGTTTACTGAAGCAGCATTTCTTTATCATTTAGAAGAACCGAGACATACTGTTGAAATTGCACATCTTTTTCCTACATTAAGATTTCTCAAGGATTAGATGTGTAGTTAAACTTCTTTACACTGACAGAAAGGGTAGTTTCACTGGTCTCGGGTCCACTTAAGATCAAAGTGTGTTTGAGGCCTACGATGTAAAGTGTTTGGTCTATAGATACCATACCAGGGAAGCTTTGCTCAGCGCTAATGTGTTTTTAAAAAAATTCTATACTTCCTTTTTTTGCTTGAAATTGTTTCAGCTTAAAAAGATTAAAACTGCTTCAAGAGTCTTTAGATGCAGTCTGTGTATATTCAAGAAAACTGTAAGGCTACAAGGTGAGGAGTGAAGGAAAATCTCCATTACGTAGATATCCATCATCACCACCCTTCTCAGATGGGGCTATCAGGCTTGCATCTCCACCACATTAAGGTCACCATGCTCCAACCTTAAGATCTGAAGGTGTCAGGTCACAAACTGCAATCTGTGGTACAATCATCTGCTCTTTTCCCACCATGCAGTTTGGCTCAGAGGCAGCTTTTATTACCACAACAGCTTCTTGTTGCTCAGAAGAGTTTACCACACAAGCAGAGACTGGGTGGGAAAGGGTATGAAAAATGATCTAAGAGTATAGAAATAGAGGAAGGAAGAGAAGAAAAGAGGATAAAGTGGCAGATAGGATAAGAAAGAATATGAGATGCACTGAATAAGGGTGTGAGACTCTAGAGGAGAGTGCAGGCAGTAAAAAATGAGAGGGATTTGGGACTGACTGATACAGATCCTGATCTTGTCAATTAGGATTCATTTTATTCCTTTTCGAATTTGTTTCTTTCTCTTCTATGCACTTGGAAACCACGGACAGCAGATGGGCAATCCATAAATTCTAATAAACTGGCAACATAGACATAATGCACAGAAACTACAGCGACATCCCTCTGCAGAATATGCAGATCAAATCACAGCCCTGCTGATGGGAAGGACCAGAGCATTTGTATGTCAGTGTGAGGAGATGGCGAGCACCCTCATCCCTATTTATCTTCTCCTTTCCTCGGTACCATGTTATTTATGAACAGTGCTATCTGTGGCAACACCATTGTGCCCTCCCTACTCCCCTCTGCCCTGCGTAGGGATGATGTATTCTGCTGCTGGTACATTAATGACAAAAAACAATCCATTGCACTTAGAAAGGGGCACTTTAAATCCCAATCTGAAACCTCCTAACCATAGTATATATTGATCTGTCTAGAGACCTTCAAGTTCTACATCACTAGGGAACACAGTATGTCTTGAAGACAGAGTACTGTGCTAGTGTTAGATGCTTAGCAAGCCTGATTACCTCTGATTCACTCTGTAGGATGCCAGCGACCTCTGACATAAAGCCAGAGTCATGAAGAAACCCTCTTACACCATTTGGAACAGATGGCGTTGGCCCCACAGACCCCTTATGTTAATATCACGGAGGTAGTCTGGGATCAAATGGGATCGGCGACACAGGAGACAAGTTGTTTCGTTAAGGGGGCAAATGTTTGAAAGGCACAGAAAGCTTTCAAGGTTTGATAAACCAAATATTGTTGAGGTTTTTGTTCTTTTGTCAAGAAGAAACTTTTCATGGCGCATGTTGTAAAGCAACCTTATTTTAATGCCAAACACATTTGCATTGTACTATACACAAATCAATTAATCATTTCATGTAAAAATAAATGCTGGGGGGGTTTATTCTTGCTTTTGTTTTTCCATTCCCCCCCCTTGCCTTGTTGCTGTTTTCCACATCATCTGTCATCCACAAGCTCTAGCTGCGGGGGTGTGGGGTCTGCGCCAGTGTCACAAGGCATAAGGGCATATGTCCTACTCATGATCCCTTTATGTAAGGGGCTTTATTTGGGAGGAAGCGCTTGGTTACGGTTGGGTCATAAGCTGAGGCTAATTGGCAGCAGGCATCCGGGACCCTTTAGGACAAAGAAAAGACTACACTAACAGAAAAGTTGGCATGACTAGATGTTGCCTGGATGGTTGAAATTTATGAGGTGGCTTAGGGACTGTGGCTACGGCACTGAGTGTATCACAGATGTGAGGAGTAGGGAGGTGGGGGTAGGGGGAACAGGGAAGAGGAGAAGGGAGAGGCACAGATGCAGAGTGTAGCTAACAAAGGTTGCCATGACACTGGTTGATAACACCACCAGCCTGTTGCTTTTGTGAGTGTGCACAGGCTAATGTTTTATTAAAGCATAAATGTAAACTGTTTCTCTAAAGCTACAAAGATATGGTTAAAGATGAAATCATTCTCATATCAAGTAGTAGTTTAGTTGATGTAGAGCTTTTGGGGGGTGAAATTGCATAGTCTGAAATGTTGGTGAATCACTGGTGTGGATGATACCTTTTAAATGTCAGCCTGTTAAAGCGAATTAATCATGTGGTTAGCTGATAAATGCTATTTCAGAAATCACTAAACCAGGAACAATGGTAAATGCAGTTTAAACATTTTGTCATTAAACATTTGGGAAGGATTACTTATCTCGCATAATGCCTCTGTCTGCAGACACGTCAAGTCCCGACTGGCTAATAACTCCTGCTAGATTGATGTCTTCAGGCCTCAGCCGGTGAACCGTGAGGACAAAAGATTTGTCAAACGTGTCTGCGTGTGGTTAAAAGAACAGTCGGAACCAAGTGACGAGTCGTGAAAAAAAATTCCACACTGGATTTCGTTTGGATTAGGCCAATTTTCTACAAGACATCAGTAATCCCTGGAGTCAGTAAGCCTTTTTCCAGGGTGCAGAGACACAATCTGGTCAACATCATAAACCATCTGTGACTCTGCATCATCAGTGGTCTGCGCCAACATGATGCACACGCTGTCAGCGAGAACAGACGTGAATGGGGCAGACTTTACAACATACGCAGCTTGCTCTTTTTTTTATGTTGTGCACGTATTTTGCTATTCAATTTCCTATTGCCCTTAGGGGTGAGTATGAGGGATGGAGGGATTAAGCGACCGGGCCGAGTAATTCCGTCCACACATTGGCTGGATTATGTTCAGACTTTGCTTCGAGGACGCTGTTCCATTCTAATTGCAATTGGCTGTTATATAATACCATTTGTGGAGTTGGGTTGACATTAAATCATATCACGATAAATCAAAATACTCTGTGGTATTAACTGTGATGTAGATTCTTTGCTAATAGTTCTTTTTTTCTGCCTTATGTTCAGTTTGTGTGAGCAAGTTAACATGTATCTGTTAGTGTCGTCCAGATTTATCAAAGATAGGACGAAGGAAAATTTGTCCTATCCTCTTGTTTCTTCTGTTTTTCCAGGGAAGTCCTTTGCTTTTTCTGACAACAGAAATGAGACTGAGCATAGTTCCCTGCAGCTTCCTGCATCCTGGCCTTGTTTTCCAACTTGGATCAATACTATGTCATAATAATCCTCCCCCATTCCTTTCTCTTTCTTCCTGATGCAGCAGCACCACCTCCTCCATATATCTTTGTCTTGGGGCATCTGCATTTGCACCACAGAGCACAGCACACGAATGAGTCTCCTCTGACAAAGGCCACATCGATTCCTCCTGAGCCACGCGCAACTCTGGGGAGCATTGATCCAGGCGCTGTTGAAATAGTGTTACTTATTGAGACCTGATTACGTGCTAAATGGCGTTGTTCATAATGGGCTATTTGGACATACAATAGGAAACCGTCATGTAGAAATGCTGTACCATGCGGTGGCGCAACTAGGAGACAGTATGCTGCTAGTTGTTATACTGTAAAACAAGTTGATTTCTTATTTACTGAAGAATGCCATGCACTGACCTATCAAGCTAAATAATTGGTAGCACATAAAAATATAGAGGATGTCCTACAGTGTTTGACAAACTGCTCAGTTTCTTGTTTGGCATGACCTATTTCTATTGATCCACTAGCGAATTGCAAGGAGTACATCAGATTTTAGACTTGTTTCAGTCTTGATTCATGTCTCCTTTATTACAGCCTGCTCACGAACCCATTAAAATGGTAAATTTTAAAGCAAAATGAATTCATGATTTTAATTTGAGATTTGAATGTTAGGAGAAAAGAAGAAAAGAAATTTAGAGAGTTGCAAATGACCAACTGCATGTTTCAGGTATGCTAGTATGCTAGGCTTTTGCTCACCAGCAAATAGAATAAATCTGGATTTACATCGGTGTCTGTTTGCACAGCTCTGTGCCTACGCAGGAAGAAGGATTATAGGAATTCATCCAGAGCCTAAGCTGTAGAGATGCGCTTTCGTGCATTGGCCCAAACAGCAAGCCTGTGCACGATACCTAATGTTTAGGTCAAATGCTCGCTGGTTTTAAAATAGTCTCAAATAGGAAAGGGATCATCAATGGCATTCTCATTGAAGGGGGGAAAAAAAATCAATAAAAGCAGGAAAAGCTCAAACAGACAATTTAATTGTTTAACACTCCGTTTCTTTTCTGGTGCAATGATAAAGCTAAAGGATCAACGGTAGTACAAATAGGAACACGAGTAACCCTATTGTACATATTTTTGGGCTGTTCAGCATAAGTAGTTTCTACCTTGCCAGGCACAGAAGAATTTCACTACTTTGCTGTTTTTGTGGTAGGGGTGCTTGTTTTGACTGCGACATCCAGATTTATACACGCCCTTATGGATAGCCTTTAAACTCTGCAAGAGTCCTGTACCTCACCTAAGAACCATGCTGTGGCCCACTCTGCCGATAGCTTACATAATTCTCATACCTTTGACCTTCTCCCGTGAGCACTGAAAAGATGAGAAAGGACAGGAAAATGTTATGGTGGGTGTTTACTTCGAATTTGACTCTCGTCCCCTCGTCTTGGCCTTTCATCTTATCAGTCTCTTTATTGTTTCAGCTTTCTTCTCTTGCCATAGGCTCCTCCTTCTCTTTGACCTTTGACTTGTTCACGTCTCTTGTTATTGCCTAGCCTTCTCTGTCAGCTGTCGCCATCTCTAGCATTCCCTGAATTACATTGTTTACCTGTTTTAGCTGCTCCCTGCCTCCCTCGCCTCCTGGTCACCCTGACCCCTGTATGACTCTTGTGTTCCTGGCTGCTGGCAGATCTGTTGTTCAAGAGCTGTTTGATGAAAATACCAGATGAGGAGTTAATTGTTTCATTACAGACACGGTGTCTGGACCACCGTCAGTAATTTAAGAGCTAATGAGTATGGTGGGAGTTTGTGACTGCAAACAAATGATTGCAAATGCATATAACCCAACCTAAAAAAAAAAATTTCTTCCAATGAAGATAATTATCAATAATCTCCAAAGCAGGAAACACCTTTAATATCACATCAAACTATGAACCTTTCTCAGAGAACCACTACTTTACTGTTGCCCAGACCACATTTCTGAAAGAGAAAACCCCATTTTAACCTGTTCTTTGTGTCCATGTGGATTAGTTATGGTGAAATCAAGTCTAAACGTGATCTTTATCTTCAGGACTGTTATTCTGAATAGTTTGTACATTCCTATTTCTGGAGAGTAAATGGTATTGCATCAAATGATAAAACTGAAAGACAGATATCCTGAACAATGTTTTCTCTTTTTTTCCTGTTTTTATTTTATGGATTTCTGGTCGTGCAGAAGTGTGTGCAAACCTTGTTTCCCCCTCTCAATTGTGTCAGCGAGAAATATTTGATCAAATATTCATTTCTCTTTGCTCAGATCTCATATTCAGGTTGTAGTTACAGGTTTCAAACATGAGAACTGAAGCTGCTCTGCATTTTTATCCGACAGATGCAGGTAACACTTCAGGGGATTCTCAGTGGGTTTTAGGGTGTATAAGATCCAAACTCAGATCATTTGAATTGCAGGTCTAAGGATAGTGGGTGTCATGTGCTGTACAGACTATAAAACACCCTGGGACAAACGTGTAATTTTGCGACGTGCAAATAGAATTCACTTGAGATAAAATGAGCACAGTGAAGATTGGGATTTACTTGGATAATGTTTTCCAGGTTTTTAAGGGGGAAAAAAAAATTAGTAAATCAAAATTAGGAATTGTGGTCTTGTCGCTAGTAGGTGTATGTAGAATACATTTGCACTCTCTATTTTTAACAAATAAGTATAAAAAAGTGCATAAAAAGAAGAAATTTAAATACAGCCTGTTTTCACCGTGTTTACATTCTTTTCAGTCAAGTATTTCACCTCATCACTCTGGGCAGATTTCCTGTGGGAGTTTGATGTAATCTCATTAGCGTTGTATGACTGTTGTCTTAGGGCAGGAATAGCTCAGTAGGTAAAGTGGTCGCCCCATGATTGGAACGTCGGTGGTTCGAATCCACTAAACGGCTACCCTGAGGTACCCCTGAGCAAGGTACCGTCCCTACACACTGCTCCCCGGGCGCCTGCTTAGTGGCTGCCCACTGCTTCACTGAGTGAATGGGTCAAATGCAGAGAAAAACAAGTAATTTCCCCACAGGGATCAATGAAGTATTATTGTTGTTGTTGTTGTTTTCAGTTACTCAAAAGGGCCTAGATTTAGGTGCCTCATAGCTGCTCCATTTTCAGTCTTTTCCTTCCTGGCTTTGTAAGGAGCTGTTTTGCTTCTTTCACAGGAACTCGATTAGTTCTTGGTGAGGAGGGGCTGGATGTCGTCCCTCCCCCCTTCCTCTGTGGCTGTTACTGATGATTTCATGCTCGCTTTATGATTGCCGCAACTTAAAGAGCATCAGACAAAGCTGTTGCTTTGAAAAAATGTCAAGACTTTACATCATCATCCAAAGTGGAACTGAATGTGCACTCTGACAAAACTGAGTTAAAGCTGAAAATCACTGACATTCCAAGGTGCATCCGTCTCATCATGTGATTTCAAATCCGTTTGTGCTGCAACATTAAAACGAATCAGGTCAGTGCCAGCAATGTGGACAAATAGCAAAGCGTGTAAGAAAGGCCATTGAAGCTCGGCTCTCCTTCACCTCAGACACTCGCACAATAGGAACTCATTCTGCTGCCTGCCTTCCTCTGTTTGCTCTGTCTTCCACAGGCCACTGCACCCAGCCCTAATCACTTTACAGCTGCTCATCTGAACCCTTCAGATCATCGGGCAGAACTAAACCTCTGCTGGTCCAAAAGGGATTTCCTCAATTTACTGTATTCTCTGTCACATAGCAAACGTAGTGAATTTGTATTCTGGCAAACATTTTTACTAGTATCCACTGTACTAAAAAAAAAGGCAAGGGCCTACATTGGTTTGTTATCTGTTGATGGCACACTTTTAGCTTTTTTTTTCTAATGCTCTCATCACCATCCACAGCCTCCACCAGCAGCCTTTGCTACCAATTACATTTCTTTCTGTCTCTAAACTGTAGTTTTGTCACTATTATGTAAACTCTAATGTGCAAGCTGTTTGTCGTTGGAGTAAAAAGTTGAGTCGGTTCAATATGTTGTCTGCATGACCCCGAGTTTTTCTTTTTTTTTAAATTTTGGTTCTCTCCCCCCCTTAGAGGTCTCACTGTTAACCAGTCAGTACATGAACTGTGTGGCTTTGGCGCATAGTCTAAATGTTCCCTTAGTCCATCAGGAGTATATCTCTCCAAGTCCCAGCAACCTCTATTATGCATCAAGTCTCCAGGATTTCATGTTCCCATTCTTGCCTCATCTCTGCAAAAGTATTAACATAATTGGGCTTATTTTACAAGACCTTTTCCAGCGCTGTCCTACACCCACCTTCCCCATTACCCACTCATGCCCTTTGTAGATTATAAGCATTCACCCCACATCCGAACCAGCTAAAGCATTAATTACAAGCTGTGTGCATATTGTTGTGTCTTATCTCACTCTCCCACAAGGACTCGTTAGACAGTTGAGACATTTTTGGGAAGGTCATTTCTCAAAGAGAAAAAACAAATGAGTGACATCCTGTGAAAGGATATAACATGAGATCTACAGCTGACACATTTACAAAAGTCATTGTGTCCCAATTACTGCAGCTCTTTGGTGCTTTGTGCAGCTCGCAGTGAACTTATGCAGAACGCAGAGGCAGTGTGGCTCAGTTTTTTCGACCTTGAGTCTTATTTGCTGTGCCTGACTGAGTGAGCGAGCAGAACATTTACACATCCGTCATGTGCATACCATACAAATCTGGTGCAAACTGGTGTCTGTGAATGCTCTAGTGTATGATTTGCACTATTTTCATATTAATCAAAACATTCAGTGACCTCCAATTGTCCATATATGGGGGTGATTGTTATCTCAGAAGAATTAACTCACATCAGAATAGGAATTTTTTGTTATAGGATCAGTCGGAACAGCTTTGCATTGATTTGCCCTAACCCATCCCTCTAAGAGGACAAGTGGATCAAATCATGCTAGCTGATATCTAGTGGGAGAATGGTTTTGGTTATCAAATACAAGTATTTATGCAGCAGAGGTCTTTTCGCACGGAGACCATCACTGTGTAACGGGCAATCATGTAAGCAGCAGGTGCAGTCAAATAGCCACATTCTTCTGTGACCGCCATCTTCCGTGGCCGTTTGTAACCAGCGTCCTAATTTAAGCACAGCTTAAAATTCAACCCATGGTCAGGAATTGTTTTTAAAATTACTCTCATGTCCCTCTAGCCCCTGTGCTGAATATAGATTACAAACCAGAAGAAGGCAAACAAGTGGCATGCTACAATATCGTCCGTGTTCGCTTGCAGTAGTACATCTTGTCTGTAGTTAAAAAAACAAACAAACTTGTTTGTATTTTTCCGCTTTTGCTTCTCTTGTTTCCAAATGTCCCGCATTTTTTTTTTTTTTCTCAGATGCATCTGAGTCGGTACATTTATTATTGCCTATTTGTTATTCTTGTTACAGTATCAGTTGAAAGAAGGAAGCAAAAGCCTTGAAGGAAGCATTTACTGCCATGTTAGTGTAGATAAACACATTTAGGGTTTTCTTTGTGAATTTCTTTCTTGATTCAAAGTGAAATATTTAATGTGGGGGAACTTTCTAAACCTTTCAATCTTTATGTACCTGATTTGGATCTCCTCTCGCCCTTGAGTGCTGGACCTGATTTGTATCAGGCAGTTTTCAGTCAGACTTTCCCTACCCTGCTTGCCGCTATTTGTTTTCACCTGGGTGCATAGGTAACTATGAGAACATTGTGCAGCAGTGGAGTTGCTGTGTATCCTTGACCACATCTTGTTTGCTTGTTTCTCTAGACCTCTCAGATTGCTAATAAATTAATTATTGATTGCTTTGCCACCGGAAGTACCGATAAAGAGGGAGAACTCGAATGTAAATGCAGTGGCATACGCCCACGTCTGCCTTCCTTCGAATGTGATTACTTTACCTTTGCCCTGAAAGTTTGACTCATAACTCTCAGGGCGGGTGAACCTCGCCGTCATGTATTTCCACCTCAGAGAATTAGTCGATTTAATTTAGGCTTTGTAACCTTGAAAACGGCATTCATCTTTCTCCTCTATAGATTTTTTTTTTGACTTGACTTGACTTGACTGTTCTCCACCCTCTTTCCCCATACTGTTTTTAGCCTCTCATTTTTCTCAATAACACCAGCAACACTGGTGGCAGCCAGGCACGGTGAAATACAGACTGCAATTGGATGAAGTGCAAGGCTCCCAGACAGACGTGAGCAGGGTGAAAGGATTGGGAGCCCCATGCCAGGCAATCTCCCTGATAATGGAATGTGGCCGTTCAACAACATTCATAAATATTCAGATGAGGCGAAATGAGGCTGCCCAAGAGATTGTGTGGTGCAAGCTGTCAGCGGCATGCGCAAGACGAAACAACAGCAGCATTGCTGCGCTGGTGTGCTGCAGGGAAGGGGGCAGGATTTCTTTCTGCCATGTAGTCAGAGTCAGGAATGCGGGGGTGATATTGTTCGTTTTGTTGAGCTTTGTTTGATTTTAAATATGAACCATGTTGAGCATATCTCCTCTTTCTGACTGGGTAAAACAAACAACCCACTGACTCCGAGAAGTGATGTATGCGGGCAGATTGAGGCCTTGCTTCACCTCAACAATTGGCATACACTGCAGTTTCCCCTCAAAGTATGTGTTAGAGCCACAATTACCATGGTAGTGGCTAGCCACATTTGAACTGAAAAACTCCAACTCTGTGGGTCATGGATAAATCCTGGAATCCTAATAACTAAAAGATTGTCTGCAGGATAACAGCAGCTGGAAAAGAGTCATATTTATAGAAGTAGTCATACTGGCTCAGTGTTTGTGCTTCCATTTGTACACATTTCCAGGATTTTAGTTTGTTTGGATTCAGAAAACATTACTAATATCACAGAGCTCTCTGTTAAACACATGAAACGTAGTTAGTTGTGATGCTCGGAACTTAACATGAGTTAAGTACAGCAGTATAACGTTCATTTAGAGTAGCTGTACACAATCAGAACACAAAACCATAATTCTGTATACACACAATAGTCTGTAACCTGGTGTTCTTGTTCTCCTGTCTGTGAGAGCTCTTTTGTTTTTTCTTGTTTCGTTTTGGGGCAGCTAGCTAGATGTAGACATTTGTGCTTCATCATGAAACGACTCAAAGCTCAAACAAAATGAGGAGACTGCAGAGATAATGGGTTCTGAAATGATCACAATCCATTAAAATCCAAACAAAATGGGATATGGCTGGTCAGTCATGTGGTGAGTGTGCAAATACAAGTATGTGATGGAGGTTACTGAAAGAAAGAAAGTTAAACAATAACTAACAAAACCCAAATCAACGTCACAGGCAAAGGTTAGCATTAAGCCTTTTTTTTTAAGGCAATTAACCTCAAACTCTACTTCCAAAGGAGTAACAGGCAGTGTCCAAAGTGTCTTTACAGCATTGAGCATTATCTGCTGTGCATCAAATCTCATTTGTTTTTAGTTTAGCCCCTCTTTACTTAATCTCTCTGTGCTTAGGACAAACTTATGTTTAGAAAACAGGAAAATAAAGGCGTAAAAAGCACTTTTAACTGTTAACAAAACACTGTTGACGAATGAAAATCATTTAGTTAAGCTCATCATCGTGGGTACTTGGGATCAGACTGATTACAGTATGTTATGCCTGATTATTGTAACAGGATCTCTGATGATAGGGATTAGAGGCAGTGAACCATTTGGCAAATGTTTTTAATGCTAGGAGCAGAGCTCTAGAACTTACTGTATTAGGTAAAATCTTAAGTTTGGCATTGATTGCTAATAAATCTTGTAAATATATTTATGGGTCCAGCAGGATGAATTTAGCTGGTAGTGCAAAGCAGTCTGGGGACTAGATATAACATCCATACTGTATAGAGGATATATTCAAAAGATTGATCTCCTGACTTTCTTTAGCAACAAAATAAAATAACAATTGTACTTTGTTCAATATTTTGGTATTGAAACTAATGACATGTTAGCAGTATAGGCTGTTTTTGATGCTAATCTGTAAAAATTAACATACTCACACACTAGGCTAAGCTTGATCCCACAGTAATAATTTAACCCGATTGGCATTGTCATTTTGAGCATCTTAGCAGCTTGATCTTAACAAAAAGATGAGCATGGCCATAATGAAGTTCTTTTTGAAACCATAAGCAAGCACCGAGGACACAGTCGTGCTGAACTGGTTGTTCCCATCTGAATGGATGAGCGTTGTCATTCTCAATTTTATGCTGTTTTCTTATTGAGAGAAGCGGTTGATGTATGTGATCAAGAAATAAAGGTAAACACAATCACTCTGCGTCCCTCGTCAATTGCTTAATGCAACACTTATTATCGGGTCAGCCACCAGAAAGCACTTTGAAAACCTCTAATTTGAAACAAAGCCTGATCAACAATGGTTAACCCTGAAACTGAATGTTAATGCATAATGTCTGCCAAGCCTTCTAATGCACATCTCTGGGACTTTTACTGAAAGCTCTTTAATGGAGCCAGTCTCATTCATTGAGACTGATGTAACATTTAAAATAATGAGGTGAATAAATCAGACCACCTTGTGCCATAAATCAACAAAAGCAGAGGAATGCGCGTGTTGTGAATTTGCCTTTTTATGCATCTGTTGACATTTTCTGTTCTCCTGGTTGCTAATGCCAGTAACTTGACTCACTAATTCTGTGATCGTCATAAGACGGTGAACGTAGAGTGGCCCCGAATAATACTAGATATTCAGTTGTCATCCAGACATAGAAGTGTGCAGATTTTCTAAACAAACCAAGAGCCTTTGTCGAAGTAGTGGGGTAACAAATGTTGGACTGCATTATTATTACATTTGTGCAGTGTGTGTGTGTGTGTGGTTAAGTGAATTGAGGAAAGGGGATATTATGGATGATATTTTTGTAGACCACTGTGGTGTGGCTGTTCCTCTGAACTTTTTCTTTTTTTACATGTTTAGTCAAACAGTCTCAACAGCTCTGCTGCGTCTAGAGTATCCTGCATTTCTTCCAAAACAAACCACGGGTTAATCTCTATTTTTTTAAAGCAGTTCGCAAAAATCTAGCCAATATTTTTTAAAAACCCCAACTCATTCCATTTTCTTGTTTTTTATAAAAAGCCCTACTTACTGTGGGACATGCGTCAGTATGGGCTGGCACCTATGCTGCTGCCCTCTGCAGCAGCATTTTGTTGTTAACTATCTGCTCAGCCTGCTGTAGGGAGAGCAAAGAATGAGGAGGAGGATATAAACGAGAGAGAATGAAGTGCCAAGTGAGTCAACATGCCACTCTGTCAAGGACGTTTGCTCCTTTGACAACGAGGACATCTTTGGTCACACTGCACTGTGTGTATGCGTATGTATGCAGGGCAGAAGCTGTCTGAGCCTTCGGGTCGTTCCTCTGTGTTTATTTTACTTCCTAACCACAATAACTGGCCAAATCTCCGGGTTTTAGACCGTCAGGGGGCATCAATTAGAAAATAGAGGGGAAAAACAAAAGAGCTCTTCGGCTGAGCGGTGACTTCCGTTGCATAATGATGGGTCACTAGTCACTCATTAGCTAATGGTGGCTATCAGACTAGGAATTAAAACCCACTTTAACACTTAATAAGCAAATGCACTTTTGACTGGGATAGTAGTGTGTTATCATATTTCAGCAAAATACATTCATATCTCACTATTTAATGATGATAATAATACTGTTTCACTCATTAAGAGGCATTTAAGCTGGAGAATGTTAATGGGACAGATGACAGTGATGTTACGGCTCATTTGCTGAACTTTGAGTTCCTTCGGTGATCAAACTAGGAGACTTTAAAGCTCCGGGCTATTTTTTGGCTCTGCTCATATTTTGCATTAACATGGATCTAGGGTGATCCAATCAGAAGTGCACCCAAGATGCATTGCAGACAACTGACTCTGAATTCAGATTATGTGCAAGTATATCTCGGGTCATACTGAAAAGCTGCCCATTCAACTGATGAGCCTGCCTCTAATGAACAACAGCTAATGCATGTAGAGTCCTGGACCCACCAGGTATGGTAGGACTCACACTATTATTAGCCATTTTTCTTCTTAAAGATTGTTGATCAGTGGGGCAACTACAAATTAAGTCATCTGAGCTGAGTCACTCTCTCACCTATGTGTTAAATAGGTTGGGTTTCAGCACTTAATGGAGCTTGATGGGTGGTTCATGTAGTTTGCTATGCTTTATTGGTTGTATACTTGTTTGCAAGGTTATCCTGCATAGGACTGTGGCTTTTGGTCTTTGCAAAAAAATGTAAGCTACATGTTTATTTGTGGGAAGTCATATCTGCTTAAAAGGTGGTTACGCAAGAGGGACGGGGAGACGCATTCTAATTACAGGTGTGAACCAATGGACTTAGATCCTTCTCCTTGTGATCAGAGGACCTAAGATGCATGTTAATGCCAGGCATGAAGAGGGCTTCTGAATCGTGATTCTGCAATGTTATGACGTCTCAAGATAGCAGTAATGAGAATTTTTTATAATGCAGATACAGACTTTGAGTGATGTTTGGAATAGAAGTGCACAAAGGGAAAGAGGGGATAAAGGTTTAAAAAAATAACCTCTTTCAATGCAATGGACAGGAACAAGATAACCGGAGAATAAAAAAAAATCTGGGGACAGAGAGAAGGGTAAAAGGAAGAAAGGCACATCATAGAGATGGTGAGAGCTCTCAGTGCTGCCACAGTGCAAGCTGAATGACAGCATATCAGATAGCAGCTGAATTGTGGCGCCCTTGTGTAACTCCTCTGCCACGGCTGTCACAGCATGGCTGGGGTAAAAGACGTTTTTCCTGTGACTACAAGGCTTAAATTCTTGTGTATAAATAATATACTCTGTTGTAGAGTTATCGATTAGAGCTGGGTTATATCACCAAAAATCAATTTCAGATTTATCTGGGTAATAATTAATTTAACAAATATTTTTATAGTTATCATTGCACACAAAATCAGTCATCAAATCCAACATTTTGGAATTACAATCATGTAATTGGATAACAGTTGCCTGTTTGATTTGTTGTATTGTTATTAATTTATTGCAGTGTTTGGTCATGGCCATCAAGGGGAGCACTTTTTATTCTGTTTACTGTAGGAAACACAGACATTTTTCAATAAACATTTACTGCAGCGCACGCAATCGGTTGAATGTTACCTCATTTGTAGGAATGAACAACATTGTGCATATACTGAATAATGTAACCACTGTGACCTAGATGTTGTCGAGTTGCATTGCACAGGTCTTTGTTTCTTCTCTCTTTACATCTATTAGTCACTGACGTACCGTGCAGGCAGTGAATGTTTTGTTTTGACTCTTTAGCCGTCAGCGTGGATCTTTACGTTCAACACTTTGTCTTTCTCTATCTGTGCTCATTATTTCTCGTGCCCTGCTCGCCCTTTCTTTCTCTACCACAAATGCCTGATCCACTATTGACAGGGTTGAGAAAACAATCTAGTGGTGTGTATAATTCCAAAATGGTTTCCATAATTAAATAGCGACTTGACACTAATTAGTTCTAGCTGTTGATAATACAGCCAGCCTAAATCATTTTACAGTGCCCTCTATTTAATTAACCAAATGGACTGATAAATAAGGAGCTTGTTTGCTTTCTGCCCAGCTCTACATTTGATAACCAGCTAACTTTTCTCAGTCTTTTAGCTAATGGCTGGCTAACCAAGAGACTTGACCCATCAAATAGAGTGCTTTAAAAACCGCTTAGAGACATTTCTTTGACAAGTTACTGAATGTAAGGTTAGGATGTTTAAGCTTTTTTAGATGTAGCTGAATGGTTGGAAATTTGGATCATCCAGTTAGCCATTCCACAATCTTTGGTCCAATCTTAATATCTCAATAACTACAAAAAAATTGGTACATATTCAGAGGATGTGTAAAACTAAACACTCTCCCATCTGTGTTGACAGATGTTGGCGTGCTGAGTACATTCTACAAGCTTTAGCTTATTTTTTGATGTCAAGAGGTTACCATTTTTTTTGATAAGCATGTTACAATAATGTTATTACTAGAAATTTCCCAAACGTTCAAAAATGACT
Organism: Pundamilia nyererei; assembly: GCF_000239375.1. NCBI lineage: Eukaryota > Metazoa > Chordata > Actinopteri > Cichliformes > Cichlidae > Pundamilia > Pundamilia nyererei. Next base: position 876,825 of record NW_005187636.1, on the reverse strand, counting down.
TATTCTCTTATTCCCTTCTATTTAAGGATTCATCTCATGGACAGCTCTGAGGTTCACCTGACTCTTAACCTACAATGTGAGACCTTTAAACTAGTGGTCTCTAGAGACACTCCTTCTAGAATCCCATTTCATGTGCTGTACACATCCGTTTTCAGTTGATCATTAAGACTGCAGCACTGCACTGATGCAGTCAACTGGTTTAGTTAGGAAAAACAACCTCCTCGTGTGGCACGGAAGGATTCCTGCCTTCTCTCAGTTAATAAATCAGAGTAAACTTTTCCACCTTCCTGTAGCATAAAATGAAGTAATTTGTGCTTTTTCTTGTTTTATAATTCGACAAGTGCAGCACAGCATGCAAAATACTCTTTCTGTGAAGCTCAGAAAAACCAGTAGGGTCCCCCAGGAATCCGCAGGTACCATTAGACCCTGCTGTATGCCACTACTTAGGCTGCACCCACAGCCCTCTCTGTCTGAAAAGTCCTTGGAGTCGCTTTTCCCTACTTTGAAGCCTTTTGCAAGCTGTCAGCTTCAGAGGGCAACAGATTTGCAACAACAGCAAACAGTACGCTTACAATGATTTTTAAACCCTTTACAGTGTCTTGCATCAAAGGTACCATAGACTTCTATGTGATGGATAGTCCTACACAGGTGTTGGAAGCACTCTGAAATGTGGGACCAAATGTCCCACCTACATGACGAGTGTTGTGAGTCGTTTGTGGAATATGTGCTGCTCACACAGTACCTTTTTGTAGTTCCGAGCTCCACAACAAACCACAGAACTAAAGAAACTCTCCCAAGCGTAATCAGAAAAGCCTTTGCAACTGTGAACTTATTGTATCTTAAAGGGGGGAAAAGCTGTGACTAAGCTCAATAGTTCTCATGCCAAGCATTATAAGCTAATCTTAGATAATTGCTCTCTTTGGTGGCTATTGAGCGAAGTCCAAACAGAACAAATTTTATCCCATTAGTCTGGGAAATCAGGTGTGATTAATGATATGAGGTAATGATTGCTGTTCATCAGCACCTTATTACGATACTGTAATGGCATTAGTTTAAATGTAGATGCAAATACATAAATTTAATTTATTGCTCAATCCAGACAAGACAAAATACAGACCCAGCAAAACATTTATAAGGGAATGTTAACTGTTACATTGTGCTGCATGATTTATGTCTTGAACTCACTGATATGGGCACATATAACACACTTGTTCGGTGTCTCAGATCATACTCTCAACACTGGGCTTGATAGGGCACATTCTCAGTATCTTTAATGCAGCTGAGTAAGCGAACACTCTGACTTGCAACAGCTCTATTCCTCTTTTTCTTCTCACGTGGGTGCTTTATTTATTTTTCACCCTAAATATTTGGAAAGGGTGAAGAGTTTTGGAATGTGGAGGTGATGCCCTTCCCTGGTGCAGACCAGTTTAGGTTGCAGGCTGTAGCAGCACAGAAACATATACTTCATATCCCTGAGGTCACTATTGATGCGAACAGCTTGATGAGAGAGGTCAAGGATTGCTGTGGTAGATTTGTAATGAAATATTGCCTGCTCAGATAGTATCTGGGAAAAATAACAAAGTGACAGCCACTGTGGCCAATGAAAAGACATTCTACACAATGGAAACATGACACGACTTTGATAAATTTCATTAGAAGAGGTCTGCTGCATGTTACAATTCTCCAGACACCCTAGAAAACTATATGGACTATATGCCTGTGTGTGTTACAGCCGATGGGATTCAGTTCTGGTCCACTGCATATTATTATATTCTTATTAATATATGGTATGGTAATCCTAGGATTACATCCTAGGATCATCCCAACTGGGGTTTATGTACATATTAGCTATACAAGTAACCCCTGCTGTACATCTACTGTCATAAATATATCTTACTTAGATAATAAGTAAGATAAGTAGATAATATACTTAGACAAGACATTTTATTTGTCTCAGTCCTCAAGATAGTTGTTGCCTAAGAACAACGGCATTCATCACCTTGAATTTTAGTTGATTGTGATTGCTAAATATCCAAACCTCTCAACCTGCAAAAGTCTACTTGGAATCTGTAGAAAAGTCAAAAGTTTTGCTTAATAAATTGTTTTCTACTTATACAGTCATTTACATGCTTATGGAATTTTAGTTGCAAGTGACACGTACCTTAAGAGATAACCAGATGTTGCAGAAGTAGCAGCCTTACTGGAGGTGGGTGTTCTGATACCGAAAAGATTTACTGCGTTTTCGGTTTCACTTTAAACTTAAAACCTCTACTGATGTGAAAAAGCTGCTGTTGAATTATAAACAGAGTTATTTGGCACTCACAACAGAATGGAAACTCTGAACGGACGAGTGGTTCTGTTGATCTTGTCAGCTCTCAGGAGTATGACTTTACAGTACAGTGCAATGCGCCTGCATCTTTTGCATATCGAGACCTCAAGGGCCAGAGTTATTGGCCTGTGGATGTTTCATCATAGGATAAACATGGGATTGGCTTGGTTACCTCAGTCTTGAAAGCGATAGCATTTTGACATAGGTGACTTTCAGACAATATTTCAGTCCTTCCAGAGTTTTATTAAGACATACACATGACAGCAATGGAAACCCCCCAGTCTATGTGGAGTATTTATATGTGCAATATTTAACAGAGAAACAAGAATAGAGTACACAAGGAGTATGAAGTCATACTTTTCTTACAATGACATGGTGAATGAATGTGACTGTGTGCCAACTGTTTCTCTTACTTTGTTGCTCTCTATAGCACACTTTTCTCCAAAACACTCATGTTTTTCATAAGCTGTTAAACTCAGGTGGACAAGACAGATGTGCAAAAAAAAAGGCACTGCTGCATACAACAACAGCTCGTGTATGTGTTTATAATACTGCGAATGCTCAAACATGAAGCCAAAAACAACAAATTAATCAAAAGGAGTACATGTCTGAAAGTGGCCTCAGACTTTGCACTGCTACAAGTAAAACCGTAGTAAAATTTGTCAAATTGTTCCGCTAGTGTTTATATAATTATAAATCATGCAAAATTCTCAAATGTTATACAATACATTGCCAACTAGTAAGATTTCCAGCTTAAACCTGGGTTCATTTCTGCACGATCTCGATAAAAATTGCCCAGATGGCTTTGATTTGAGGACTGGACTTCTAAAATGAGGACTGAAGGGACAATCAAAGGACCTGGAGGTGATATGACAAAGGATGAAGAGAAGTACAACAGCCCGTTTTGATATTGAGCATTCTAAATACTGCTATGGAGAACCCAGAAGAAGACATAAGTGCGATGCACATGGGCAGGTTGTTGCACACCGTAGATATAAATGCCTCTCATTATCTCTCCACCACACGTACATCTGTGTTTTATTGATGATTCTGCAGCCATGATAGTGCTGTTATGGGCTCCCTATTGTGTGAGGAGATGGTTTTAAAATTGGATGCAAAACTGAAATCTATTTAAGGAAAATACCTTGAAAGGAGATGCCTTGTGAGCTTGTGATGGGCACCTTTCATCTTTTAACAATGCTGTTTTTAATACATTAATGTCACTGGAGATTGGAGAAAAGCTTACTCGTAAAAAAAAAAACATAGGCAAACACACACACTTTTGCAAATATCCATTTCATGAAGCAACTGCGGTTGGCATCTCTTTTTCCTTATCTCCCCTTACACCCAATAATGGCACTTGTGAGCTAAACTGTTAAACACCATCTTTTCTGTTTGTCTTTGTAAGCCAAAAAGAACAGATGGACCAGTCTTGATAGGATTTTCTTCACATCCACTTCAAAAGGCTGCTGCAGACCCTGCTGAGCTGAGATGTGTGCCTCGTATGGCCTAGCCACTCTGAGAGGTTTTCAGTATGCTGAGTCACTGGAAAAAGTGCGCTGACAGGCATTTAAGAGCACAGTGTAACCCTGAGGGAAAGGAGGACAAAAGTTACGAGGCCACTCAATAATAGTTCTTATGGAGAAATGTGGGGACAACCCGGAGAAACATGGGTGGCCAGCAAAGAAGAAAGGCTGATGAAAATAAACATCTGATCAATGAGTGCAGGTTTGTTTACTTGTAAGGGGCTGTTAAAACTATAATAAACAGATAATACAGTAAAATGGGTAGTTTTAAACCCCATAAAAGAAATCTAGCCACAAGCGACTTGCCATTAAGGTTACCCACAAATAATTGGGTACATATTAGTTGATGAGATGAGTCTTAATCTACCAAATTAATTGGTCAGTTACAAAAAAGAAATCTTTTGAACTCTTTGAGATGTTAATAATTCACATTCATTATTATTCCCACGTCTGTGCAGTTATGAGATGTTTAAATGCTGGGCAATAAAACCGAAATGACCAATTATTCTGAGAGAGTAAAGAACAACCCTAAGGAGGTGACATGCAACCTCAACCTCATTACAGGCATCTAGCTGCGAGCGTGTATTTAATGTAACATAGTGCAACAGTGTTGTTCATAACATTCCTTAAACCATTTTTTTCTCATGCTTTCAAAAAAATACACATTTGAATAATTAAATTAACATCATAAATGCGGAACAGCTAGTAGACTAATGCGCTGGCTTGAATAAACGGCTAGTAGTTGAACATTAAAATCTGTGGTTTGTCAACGGGAAAGTTGATGACCCGCTCGATTATACGGGCACCACCGTACCTTTTGGATAGAAGAGCCAAGAAATCAAAAATAATGAGGATGACACTAAAAGGCCTCTCTATTCATGGCAATTTAGTTTGTCTCGGTTGTCATTCAGTCTCTTTTTGTTTCATCGTGCATTATTATCATTTTGGAAACAGGTTCGGCTTCAGAGGCTTGTCTTTCCTGTTCGGTCCCTGTGACGTTATCACATAATGGAACAAATTTTAATTAAAGAAATTAGTGAATTAGTCATACTCAAATGGAACCCACTTCTCGTAAGATTCACCATACCCTCTAATTAGTATGGAATATTCATGTAATCTAAACACCGTGTGTGACTAATGCATCTCCAACTGGCTTTTGAGCTTAAATAGGTAAATTCATTTAAACTCCTCCATCATGGCTGTTGAATTTAATCAGAATTTAAGCAGCTGCCAGCAGCCATTTCTTTTACTATACCTCATCTCTGCGAGAAACCCGTAAGATTAAGTTTGCTTCACTGTCAAAAAGGTTTATCCTTGGTTTGGATTCCACAGAGACAAACAGTTCCTCATACTTTGCGATCGGAAAGATCTGTCAGCGCTTTTTCTTCTCTGTCTCTCTCCGTCTCTTTCTTCTTCTTCTTTCTTGCTCTCCCTCTCTTGCGGTCTATCTCTATCTCCAGTCTCTATTGAGGGGTTCAGGCTTCTATTTATTCCTGGTGGTTCATTTGAGCTTAATCACATTGCACCAACTAGCAGCCACCTGGGGACAGGCAGAATTAATGTGTGTGAGGGACAGCCAGCAGATGGATAGGGGACCAGTGGCCCCAGTAGGAGTGTGCAGAGAATGCCTGCTGGTTAGAAAAGAAAAAAAAAATCTTTCCCTCTACAATCTGACTTACGAAGAGTAATGACAAGCAGGAGCTGTCTGCAGGCTGACTGATTGTTCCGAGCTGTCCACACCACAGAGCAAGTCTACAGAAACCCTTGAGGTTCAGAGAAAGGTAGCATCTAATATCTGTCTCACTAGTGGGACCTGGAAAAAAAAACACACTGCATAATGAAACATGACAGATTTTAGGATTAAGACTTTTTGGTTACAAATGGGGTGACTTCACAGAGGATGAAGAAGTAGATGTGGTAACGTGTATTCTCTTTGATTTTGAGTGCTGAAAACATTAGTAATATCAAGATCACTTGTCTTGAGCAAGAGACTGAAAACAATTTAACCACTGTATGACAGATAACAGACCCTCTCTCTTCTGCTTCACTACCCCATCTACACTCATGAAGCGCAGAGTTTTTATAGCAGAGAATCCCGGTAATGGGTTTTGCCAGTGTGCAGGTGACAGCTGTTGCCGGAGGCATTATGTTTTGGTCTTGTTCATATATACATCAAGCTGACGTTCGGCCATCCCATTCTAACAGACGTATTTGCTGCTGAATGTCTTGAAGGAATTTCTTAAAATATGACAAAGCGTTAACTGTAAAGCTCTTGGTGGTTGAAACTCAAGGTGCCATGTTTTCAGCCAAAAATATTTATCTGACAAAGATCAAGTTCCCTTTTCCAAAAGGAGCGTGCAAACAAAATGAGTACGTGTCAATACAAAATATTGCAGATGTGATGTCACCGCTTGTATTTCTAAAAGTGAGGTTTCTGGAAGTAACAGCAGGAGAGAGTCACTGTAGACAGTGACTGTGGAGCAGTTCAACAGCAGTATGCTATTTTGATGCATTAAGCAAAGTCGAAAATAGGACAAGTATTTCTTGTGGCTCTTCTCACCCAAGTTTTTCCAGATATTAGGAAAGAGTTACAGTTTCCACAAACTTCCACAAAGTTGTGCCTTCTCAAGGTGACTGTCTTTGATTCAGTTTGTTGCCATAACAATGCAATATTACTCAGAGGTACCCTGAATTGCTTTTGATCGAGTGGATATTTTTCAGGGCACCTTTAATACTGTACATGCACATTCCAATTTATGTGTAATTGATGTCAGCCTGCCAGTTTACTGTAACGAATGTGTACCTACGCACAGGGCACATTTATTAAACTGTCTCCATCTAAGTATAATACTTAGCAAATACTAACACTTGGACTATTGTTATTCTTGGAGTGCAATGTTGCATATGTGTTTCTGTATCAGTGGTATTTTAAGTATCAGCTTTGGACAGGGTGGTGTTTTTATATTATTGCAGGCTGATATACATTTCCCATCGGATTTTCTTGTTATAGAATTTAAATTAAATTGTGTTTAGATGCATTTTGTCAAATCATGTTTGACATTATTTTATTTTTGTTTTGTTTTTTTCCATGTGGCTCCTCATCTATGAACAATCGACTGTGACGCTGACAGGTAAGAAAAATAAGTTTTTTTTATTTGTGACCTTTTACAGTTCTTATGCCTGCTGCTGCCTAATTTGCACTATTAATTTGCAGTAAAAAAAATAGAGTACATTTCTTTTATATAGACTAGTTTGTCTATCGTTCTCCTGTTAAGAGATCGTTGTTATGTTAAACCATATGGCACTCGTGCATTGTGCATTTCTTGCTTTTCTGTTACATTATTAACCAAAACTTGGCTGAAAATGAACAGTAGAGTTTTCATCTTTTTCATAGTACAGACAAAAGCTGCTTGAACTCAATTATAGCATACTAATTATTTTCTCCACTATCTTTTTCCCCTCTTAAAAGCCAGTGAATGCTTTTTCTAAGTAGGTTACTCAGCATGTCCACCTCTTAGAGCTAGATTGTCATGCTGCAAATGGTTATTTGTATCTTGTAATGTCCTGTTGGTTCCTATATGGAAACACTCAGAATACTCGCAAACTGTCACTGGCCTGTTTTCCTAAGAGGAAAATTTACCAAAATCTCCAGGGGCACCTTCAGTCTCCTGTTTAAGAGACTGCTTGAAGGGTGTTATCTTTTGCTATATGTGACCTGCCCTCAAATTATCCCCTGCAAAGTATGACACACTGAAAACTCTAACAACCTGGGGATGTTAAAGCCTGGAATTTAAGGTCTTTTGCAGTTGTTCTCATCCAGATAGTTATTATGGCATTGGAGTGTCATTGTGCAAGCTTTCTAGGGCAGTTAGATGTTATCTTGGCCCTTTTTATAAGCATGTGGGTTGTCTGATTGACCTCAAGTGCATCAACAGACTCTCCACTGTGTATTATTTACATCCACTCCTGCATCAATCATTCTACGATATACAGCCAGGAGAAATGAGTCCATATGGTTGTATATTACGTCAAGAACTTGGTCAGTCTGCGGTACGAATGAATCGCAGGAGTCATATTGACAGTTTGATGTCTTATGGAGTTTCTGTAGCTCAGAGAAATTGTTGCTTACAGTTACATCATCAATGTAGCATTAAGAGTACATCTAAACTCTAAGGATTTGGGCTACTACTGTATAAATTATTTTCCTTGTTGGAGATCTTCATTGCACGCAGTTTTTGTACTGTATTGACACAACATCCACATCTGTGGTTGTGTATGTGGTAAAAATGGGCACAGTAACTGGATAAACTCTTTCATACATTCCAAAGATTTCTGGTTCATTGTCTGTTGTTTTGTCTTCTTTAAAACAATTCTCCCTGTTTTCATTTATTTAAAAAATATATCTTAAAACTCAGCTGACTCAGCTAATTAATGATAACATTATTTCAGACAGACCACAAAGTTGAGCTAAAGCACAATTCCAGTAGGTCCACGCCAGCTGATGGCTCAGCTGATATACTATAACAATCCAACTGGCAACTCTCATACAAGGTGCAGTATTTATTTTATTTTCTGAACATCTGCAGAAACCTTTTCAATGCCAACTCCAGCCCGGAGCCTTCTTTTCATGCTGTGTCTGACTTCATCAGTGTCTGTTTGTTGTTACTGGTCAGTGTTGAGGTTGTCACTCAAAAGGAAGTATTACATATTTATCTTTACTCTTTAAAAAGTAATTTGCTACATTACTCATTAACTGTAAGAAGGAAATACTTACACTACACTACTTGTAATATAACTTTTTGCGTCGTTCCACATTATGGCATGAGATGCACTGTCATATAATTACCAGTTAGCAATATAAACCTTAGGCTACATGCTGACACACTGCCACAAATCCCTATTCAGTTGAGGACACAGGATGTTTCTTTTAGTGTTTAAATATTAACTCAAACCTGAGAGAAAAATGTTGTGGCTACGGTGACTCTGCTGTAGAAACAGGAAAAGGTAGAAATGGAAGCTGCAGTGCCACTTCACTGTTTGTTGGCTGCTTGTCTGTCCTCATCTTTCATTCAGCTTTAACACCATTCTGAATTGGAGTTCTTTTTAATTAGCTTTATGTTAGTGTCTTCTTCATCAAAGTATCGGTGGATGTTTCTGGCACTCACACAGTTTGCACTTTGCTGTTACATTCTTCTCCTTTTGTGCAATAAAAATGAAAGTTAATATTATAGCTCTGCTTTTCAAGCCTTTTGGATTATTTTCTCTATTCTCGCTCCACAGGAGCTAAACACGGGCATGTTTGAAAAGTTTTGACCACTAAGCTGAAAGAGGCTGATGGGGTATTGTCGTCACACCGGCGGGCGGGCAGGCGGGCGGGGTGGACACATGAATTTGTGAATGCACCAACTCAAGAACAAGACTATGCAGGATCTTCAAACTGATACCGTAACTGCATCTACTTAAAATCTCAGCAAAGTTCCAATCTCAGTGACTTTGACCTCAAGATCAAGGTCAGAGGTCAGGTTTTCAGAAGATTTTGTGAACGCGATAGCTCAAGAAGGAAGTCACCTAGGATTTTTAAATTCATACCACAGGTGCATGTACATAAGTCTTGAACAAGTTTGAATCTCAATGGTCTAGACATCAAGGTCAAGTGTTCTGAAATTGTCCTAGTATTTTCAAGTCTTTGCCATATTGTACCTAATAGGAGGTAGCACTGGCCATCATTTGTGCATCCTTCATGAGAAACTGGCATAAAGCAAATAACAGCATTACTCTTTGGTTATTATTGTTGTTATTAATACTCTAATTTTATATATATATACATATGTAAATATATGAAAAATGTAATGTACTTACAGTACCGTGTTACGTTTAAATATGTCATATCCAACCCTGCGGCTGAGGGCAGAGCAGAGGTGTATGAAAAAATATAAATTGAGTGAAGTACAGATTAATAGGTCATGTCCACTTTACCTGCTTTGATCCTGATGTGGGTTGTATCAGTGTCACTCTGTTAAAGCTTAGTTGTGACCTTTTAATAGTCATTATTAATGCTTCTGCTAAGTCTACATGTGCCCTGTGAAAAAAGGTCTAAGGTCTGAAAAAAGGTGTTTGTACAGTTTGTACAGCCCCTGACCCTTAGTTTGCACCTACTATAGTTTGTTTCTTGCCTTTGGCTTTTTTAAAATGTCGTAATTTACTTTTAATCTTAGGTATTCTGTCTCTGACAGTAATGTGACTACACCCAAAGCAAGAACTTTCTTATTGGGTTAAAGAGCCAAGTTACACTCACATTAAAGCAGTTTAAAAAGTATGTTTTATTCCGCCGTTGAAAAGAAATCACTACATACTGTACATTAATGCCACTGTTTTGCACAATATCCAACTACAAACCTCTGTATATTTTATATATTTTATTTTATTGTTTACTCTATTTAATTTGTAAAATATGTATACACACACACACACACACACACACACACATATACGTAGAGAAACATATTTAGTATACACATCCAGTAATGCATGTACATATATTTATTAGTCTCTGTTGCTTGTGAAGCTCGCACACAAGAATTTCACCCACATGTACTGTACCAGTGTACCTGCACATGTGATGTGACAATAAAAGTGATTTGATTTGATTTGAAAGTAGGCGTAATTCCACATATGAATCTTATAATTCTGCCTACGTCAAACTGCCAAAGCTACAGTCTGTCATTGTTGCTGATTGAGTGGTATTCCAGAAATGTGTTTGCACTGGGGATTTAGGAAAACACAAAATTTATTCACCTTAAAACAAATGTTATTCTTATTTTTGAACATACACTCCCTGTTCAGGATAGAATTAAAAAAGAAGGCCCGTCCCACAACAGCAGAACAATATATTCCCAGCTGAATGAAGAACTGTGTGTGACAACGCTTTTACTTCTTGACAAAACAACCTGTGCAGTATACCCACACAGTTCCAGGACTGAAATCCCCAGAAGGTATCAGTATGATTGATGCTTTTCTCTCTACTGATTGCTTTACTTTCTTTCGTCTCACAAACAGCTGTGAGACCTGAATTACGCCTGGTAATGAAACCACTGAAAACCAATCTGGCACAAATCTGACGTCACAACTCTGATGTACTTGAAGGCTGTTTCTTACAAGTGACTGAGGACTTACTTTTTCTCAATTAAATGGACAGCCAGCTCTGACATCTGTATTTTGATTTGCTCCTTTCTTCTTTTTTTTTTCTTTGTCTCTGCTCTATCAGACAGCTTTGCAGTATACTGAATCTCTTGCTCTGTGCACAGCATCCAATATTTATATGGAGCTTGAAGGCAGATAGCATGCCAAACAGCTAAATGCCATGTGGGTTTTGATGAATCTATGCAGTGTTGGTAGGCAGGATTTTACAGATAATGATATCATAGCGCTGAACGTGTAAATATTCAATATGTGTTTTTAATTTAATTTAATTTTTTCTTCTTTATTATTATTCTCATCCTAAAGCAAGCTGGACTTAATACCGACTTGCTGAATTAAATAGATCCATTTTCTTTCTTGTCTTACTGTGTCGATTTCTTTCATGCAAAAACTTGAAACCACTTTTGTCATTTTTAATAACACTGCCCCAATATCATAAATCTGAGCCTATGTTTATTTGAAAACATTCTCAGTGTGACTGTGCCAGGGGCAGGAGGCGAGGACAAATATAAGTGGCATCAATCACTGGCTGTTTCATCTCCTGGCATGGCCCCAGACAAACAACATTTAGAGAATAGCAATGCTGCTCCCTCAGTTGTTAGTGTTTACAACCTGTGTCTGTTTTTCCTTTTAAAGCAATCTTTTTATCTCCTCTGTGCTTTATCAGTCTGAGGGATCCTTTTCTTTGCAGTTTTTTATTTGACCCAGGGATCATAAAAGGAAACTGCAATCCAACTTATCAATAAGACAACTTCATGTCAGTGTGTGTCTTATAGCTCTGGGGCCTTGCTTTGATAGGTTTTCTTGACTTTCAGTCTGAAGGATAAGTTTTATTTATTCCTCTTCAAAAGTTTATTTTCTATACAACATTCTAGTATGAGGATAATTTATAGTTTGATAGCAATACAATATGTGACAATATGTTGTACACAGATGGAACAGTGAGTATTACTGTCATCTGATGGTGACAGACTGCCTGGAGGTCTTTGGTTTCAGTCTGCAGACACCTGGCGAGACCAACCTTTTTGTGTGAGGTTTATTCTCCCTGTACGTGCATGGTTTTTGTCTAAGTATTCTAAGGTGTGAATAAAAGTATAAATGTGATGAACCGGCAACCTGTCCAGGTGGTACCCCTTCTCTTGCTCTTGGGATAAGCACAAGCCCAAAACAGTTGAATGGATGGATGAATTAATGTTATAAATATGCATTAGCTTATTACGGGGTTGTAATAACATTATGGGCATGTTAATGTTACAGTTCAGCTTGCAGAGCGGCTGGTCTGTCTGCGTAGTTCTAGCTTTTTTTGTGCCCCTCTTTAAGAGAGCACTTCTAGCTCTCTAAAATGGGATAGCCTTGCAACAAGGGAACTCATTAATCTCCCTCTGTATTTCCATCGTTAGCACTAGGACAGTAGAGTGCTTCCCCACTTAATTTGGCTTTTGTCCAAACTGTAAAACCCATGTGTTAGGAGTAATATGAAAATCCAGTTAGCCATATTTTCTATAGGAGCAGTCTGTGATGTCTCTGTCTTAAGATCTTTCAGTGAGATTAGCAGTATTTCATCCATATCTTGGCTGGTGACTGACAGATATGCTTTCCTTTCCCAGCTACATTAACATCTGGCCTTGTTAACAGTTTTGCCTGTCCTGTTTCCAGATTCTTCTCCTGGCTTTCCATGTATTGAATAACATCTTTACATACAGCTTTATCACATCACAGACATTTTTTTTCTAGGTTTTTAGTTGCTTAATTTAACCCTTTTATTGTCGCTGCTGTGTTATTTATTTGTTGTTTTCACTAAAACCAATTAAATCTTACTAATTAAGACTAAATAAAACAGTAGTCATAAAGGCTTTGAATCCTGACACCTGCTAAATAATTACTGCGTTTGAAGAAACTGGAGCTGAAGCATGCTTAATTTTCAGTTATGTCATTTTATGAATGAGACAGTCCACACTCTCATGCTGTACTCTAGAATAGGAGAAGTCAAGGGGTCAAAAGCCTTTCCATAATAAGTGAAGTGAACCATAAATTGAAGAGAGCTTCAAGCCTTGTAAAATTCATAGTGGGTTAATTGCACTGTCAGTGCACGTACGAGACTGTTTCATTGCATTTGATCTAAAGATGGTGAATAAAGTCAAAGCAGCCCTGAGAACTAGAGACAATTAGTTAAAAGTCGTTAACACAACAATGAGTGATGCTTCAGTCTGAGCAGGGCTGCGTGATGAGAACTGCTCTGTAATGGTGTTTCCTTCACCGCCTCTGCTGGCTAATTGACAGTGTATTTATTCCTCTGAATTAGCGCCTGGTTTCAGCTTTTCCTCCCTCCTTATTAAGAAGATTGGCTGTGAGCGTTTAACTTTGTCTGTCCATTTATGAGTGAAATGGTTTGAAAAGAGGAAAAAAATACATAATTGGGCTGGCTTAGTGGTGCCTTGATTAAGTGGCAGAATGTCTTTGAAGTGACAAAGTTTGATTTTTGCACACATGCAGGCGTTTCCCAAGTGGGACTTCTGGGTCAGAGAAGGCCAAAATGTTGTGTGATGTAGTCTATTCCAACAGAGCCAATTTAGCTTGTAATTGACCTCTGTGTTCTCCCTCCTATGTATATTGCTTGGGGGGGGGGGTTATAGACTTTTAGCCTTACCTTTGGTGTCTTAAAATTTAGGGAACTTTTCTAATAATTATTTTTTTCTCAGAAATAAATCACCTCCCCTCCTCCTCTTCCTCCCAATCCCTTGCTTGCTACAGAATGTTAACCACAACAAGCTAGCATGAGGTTTGGAGTGGAACAGATGTCATTATGCATGCTTCTGTAGATTAGCTAATCACAGACACCACCTGGGTGTGCTGATTGCCATTAATCCACTATTATAATTGAAAATTATGGTTTGTGCTGCAAAAGCATGCTGTCTCTTCATCGGCCCTAATAGACTGCGCACCTTTGCTTCCTGGCAAACTTGTCAGTCACACTGAAAGCAACGTGAACCCCTGAGGTGAAGAGCTAATATATTTATATGTGTATAAAAGTATGTAAATAGAATGTTTGCACCGTATGAGAGTGGTCAGGTTTTACAGACTGTTTGCTGAGGATACGCAATTTAAATCATTTTTGTTGTCCCATTTGGATTCCTCAAATCTGACATGAGTTCTGGCTTCCTATAGGGCTTCATAATGATTCACTTAATCTACTATCCCAGACAGCTGGCAGTAGCCTCTTGTGAGTTGCCCTCTAATGGAAAACCCAGCATCAACTGAACGATGTCCTGCCACAGAGCCTGGTCCTCATCCTGCTGCCAACTCGTTGCTTGTTCCTCCGTTTATAATCCTGTTCAGAAATATTCTCAGGGAAAGCGGATTACCATACAGAGGGGTATGAATCTCCCTCCAGTTGTATCACGCTGCTAATTAAATTTATCATTGTCTTCAGAAATGGTTGCTATCCTCATTCTCCTCACTCTCTGGGATGTGTGCTCCAATAAAGGCGCTTCCTGTTTTAGTTATTATGCCTAATGGATTTCTCTCAGTCTGGGATTGTTGTCTGTAATCGGCTGTTCTGTTACATGTGAAGAGCTCACAAACAAAAATGGCGGTATTGCATCTACTCCTCCGCCCTCCACCCACCCATGAAATGAGTGACACTCCACCTTTAAGCTGCATTTCACTTCTCCAGTGTTACATTGTTAAGTGTTTGTCTTTAAATGGAAACCAAAAAGTTAAAGTAAAATGTTAAATAAGAGATGTGACAAACAATATGCTGCAGCGTGTGGTCTTATTTTTTTCTCTCAGAGATGGTTTTTAAAGATTTAATTACCAAAAATCATCTTTTGTGCTTTTTGTTTTTCAAGCAGATGGATAATAACTGCTATTTTCCACTTAGAGAGCTCTTAAGACGAAATCCCTTAGTTAAGACTGAAATAAGTTTCCTAACTTAAGCTCCCCTGTGCTCTGGGCTCAAAGACTGAAGACTGGAAAAAATCAAAGGTAAAGAAAAGTAAGGCTGGTGGTATCCACACTAAAGTGGATTTCCTGCCTTCACTCTGCACCGTCACACGGTTTCTCTCTCTCTCTGCCCCTTCACTGCTGCCAGCACCAAACTTGTTTTTCATAGCACTTGAAACACAAGAGCAGAGTTGTTTTGTTTCAGCGTAAGACATGCTTCTCCACGGTAAGAGATGGCGAAGCTTTCAGCTGTCAAAAGAAACATTGAGGAGTGTGTGAGGAGAGCACAAAAGAAGCAAGGAATGCTTGTCTCCAAATTCATCACAGCACATTTCCAACTCAGGCTGTGCAAGGGCGCATTGAAGATGGACACAGGAGTATACCTTTTACATATGGACCTGCAAACATAAACATTTTTTAACCGTCACCATGACTGTGTTCGTCCTAAACTCCTCCCTTCCACATTCTTGACCTTAGGTTAACCATGTGTAATGTTCGCGTTGCACATCTTCGGTCGGATGCTTCAGAAGATCGTCTGTGAAAAAAATAAGCCAGATAATTATGATTGAGAGTCAGTGGGAGTGTGTTGGCGTGTTGTGGTTGGGGTCGTCGTGTCCTCCAGCATTTAACATTTAGCTGAAATAACACAGGGGGTGTGTGGTCCATGTTGGCCCGCTGTATCAGTTAGATTTTTGACTCACCCTTCACCCCATAGGTCATTATTGAAATCACGCCGTACTTTGTAAGGTTTAGCTCTCAGAGGGATGATCTAGCCTTAGTTTGTGTGTTACTGCAAACTGGTACAACTGAGAACAAAGCTGTGTGTTAGCTGGAAAACTCACATGGAAAGAATCATCTAACAAATTCCCACCTCCCCCCACTGGAATGTTCTGGCAAGCTATCTCTGTGACATAATATTAATAACAGAGACCAACTGTATATATCAACTGGGAGATGACTCGCCTCCATTAAATCAGTTCTGACTGGATCAGTCCCTGAGCTACACAACATCATGACTCATTCACTCAGGCTGGGTGTCATTATTGCCATGCTCTCCGCGTGCACTGTTTGCCTGACAGAAAGCACCTTCAAGATGCTAATAAAGTGGCTCAGGGCTCTGCTTGTGATATTTGGTGGTGGATCTGACAAACACGTATGTTTTCTTTTCGGTATATGGTCTTAGCCTCTTTCTGTCCCACTGCAAAGCGCCCTATAGGGAGCGCTTTGAATACATATTTTCAGAGCATTTGTTCATGTGCGTTCCCTCTGTCTGACACTTACCTACAGATGCATAGACACACATATCCATACAGTGTGCACATGCAAGTTGCCTGGAGCTAAACCAGTGTCTAGGAAAAGGGTGGTGAGCCTATAAAGTTGGTATATGTAGAAGTTTATATAAAGGCATGTATAACAGTTCAGGTCAGTCACGCCAAACGTTTATGACATTACATAAGATTACATTATGACTCTTTTTGTTTTGTTTTTTGGCTGTTGGACCCACAAATTTATGGTGGGTAACCTTTTAAATCTCAAATGATGGTCAGGCTTCTAGCCTTATTTCTCTTCATCTGTCTTGGAGACTAACTGTGCACACAATTGTTTGGCCGTTAACATGAAGGTCATCCCAGGCCTGTTTATATAGACCTTTATAGACAAACGAGCATCTGAAATTGGTCACAAAAACCTGTGAAACGCAGATCCAGATGTTAATGAGGTCATTCATGGTTCTATCCCAGAGCAGTTATTTTTGCATGTGTATGATCACGCCGTGCTCTACTGGTGCACAACAGGAACAGTCTCAGAACCTTTTGATCCCACCTCTTACACTGTGATCTCCCCACATACTTTGCAGTGTTTATAGAGACAGTGTTGGCAGACTCAGCCAACCTCTACTTCTGTCGGTTGTGTGACAACATTGTGGACACAGATGTTGATTTTGATATGCTCTAGTTCGCCCCACCCTACCACGTCCATCATGCCTAATCCATCAGTCTGTCGGTCATGTGGAGGAATTATTTATTAAACATAATCAATGTCTGCTATGTGGAAGTGAAAGAATACAAATCAGAGACGGCCTCAAGAATGGCATGAGATAAATATTTAGTTGACATTCAGCAGCTGTAGGGAGGTTTTGCCTCTCTGATTCTCTTCATATCTGCTCGCTGGCATCTGGCTGCTATAACCTTTTCATCTGCTTTGTGTGACTGATGTGGCTGCCCTCTCCTCCCAGGGCATACACCAGGTTTATTGAGCAGCCCCTCGTGTGTCTTCAAAGAGTTACAAACATTTAGTCTATGAATTATCTGTATCTAGTGGCCAAGCGATGTTTGTAGGCATGACTACACTTAAGTTACACCTACACTTGTATATATGTGCTATAAAAAAACAACAACCTTGCACCATCATTCTAATTATCCTCCACACACACATCATATGCACACCTCAAACGCACGTATGAGTGGTGGGCTAAGATTACTGAAGTTCAACTTGCTGACTCATTTCAGTGATAGGTGAGTGTCCTGTTCTGCAGCCAGGCTGCTACACATGATAAATGACAGTAATGTAGGAGAGTGGTTTCTCTTCATGCACACCCTCCCAGCATAGCCTCCTGGAGATGGACGACAAGGATCAGGTTGTGATTGTCTGCCAGAAATAGTGGATACATCATTCCCTGGACCTGGAATTGCTTTTTAGCCATAGCTACTCATGACAGCACATGCTGATGAAGAAGAGTGAAGGTGCAGTCAAGGACATAGTGATGTACATGAAGAGGTTACAGTAAACTGAGTCTGCATTTTCATGTGTCTAAGTAAAACATGTGGTTATAATCACTTATGACCAGACCAAAAGTTCTTTTTAATTGTTGTTTTGAAGCTTTACGGCATGTCACATGATTGCCTCAATTGAGGAAGTTTACTTGGGATGCACTGATCAGCCAGCTAAGGGCCACTATCGACTGGTTTTGCTTTAGTCGCGACTAAATTGCTTGCTAAGTAGCAAATACTCTTATGAGTTGTTATTCTTCATTAAAAATCCTTCTCAAGAGCAGACAAAGGCACATCAAAATATTTAAAATAACTAAATCATAAGTACTCATTATGCAGAATCGCCTCTGAGGCTTCATAATTGCTTACTCAATGTTAATAAAAGTCTACAGACTTCAGAAGAGGTCAAAATTTCATGAAGCATAAAAAATAAAACGCATCTTTCCATTATAAAAGACCACCTAGTTCTTGGTACTCTCCCTTTTTAAATAGCTTTCATAATTATTGAGTAATTACTTACTGACTAATAAATGTAATTGATTCAGCACTAATGTATGCAGATACAGCTCTGGTGTGTGTGTCCGTGTCAGCAACATGCCATTTGAAGATGTGAGTCGAGACTCGAGACAGCATCTGGGTCAGCCAAGCAACAAGATGCACACATCAAATCAGCAACTGCTGCTCCTCGGGCGGTGCTTTCCAATACAAAACACCTTCTGCTTGGCTGTGCATATTATTAGCAGACATGCGAAACATCACTGCTGACTACCCAGGGCATTTTAGGCAAACGTTACGCACACACACCCACGCACATACACACTGTATGCAAACATACGAAATCACGCATCGCCAAATGTCCAGAGTTTAGGAACTTGGCAAATTCCTCTGTCATGACACATCCCTTGTAAATAATTCTTGTACCACATTCTCACGATCACACAAAATGTTAGGCGTCTGATACATTTCATTGCCACATGTTTAGAGTACTTGTCGAATTTTTTTTTCTTTGATGAAAATCAAAATCAGTGTGTGTGTGTGTCAGACAGAAAGAGAGAAAGGGAGAAAAGACGGAGAGACTTTTTGTTTCCCTGGGGTTCTCCCTGATGCATCAGGGAGCATATTGTCAGTGACAGCCCAAGTTATTGAGGCTAAGAGCGCATCATTTTACTTGCTCTGTAGAACTATAATCCGTAGAGCTGCAGATGCTACTTTTGCCGCTTTGGTGCATTCTGAAGCAGAAACAGATTGCACGTGTTTTACAACTTTAGGAAATCTTGTGCATTGTCCTTTACCTGTCGTGGATTTTTTTGGTACGCCAGTTCCTCCTGTAATCGTAAATATCTGTGGTTGGTGGAGCTTGATAATTGTTAGGGTGCAAATCACATGTATTTGCAACATCCACCACTCTTGTTGTTGTTGTTGTTGTTGTTGTTGTTGTTGTTTTGACCACCTAGATCTGTATGAGAATCCTTCCATCTGGTCCCTCTCATTCCCATTTTTCAATAGGAAGCTGACCGATCTCTCCTCTTGTCGCTTCTTCATTTCTCTCTGATCCACTGATGACAATGAAACCCTTTGTCTCCCTCTCCATGCGGCGAGATGTAGCGATGACTATCCCAGAGATGGGGCGAGAAAGATTGTTCTGGTCTTTGATCTCTTGTTTCTCATTAAACCCCTTTGGAAGCTATTATTTGTTAGAGTGCATGTGCGCACATGCATGCTCACGTGTAGTGCGAGGGAGCGCTTTTGTTTGTCTGTGGGTTGTGTGGGCCTATAATAGGCGTATGCGTGTGTCTGTGTGTGGATAGACAGACGGAGGTTTCAAACCGCAAAGATAGCAAACAGCAGAAGGCTTTTTGATGATGTAGCGTGCAGAAGGGAGCTACTTCTTTTCTGGCCTCCACATAGTAGATCAGCAAGATGAATAATGGGTCGAGGAAGAAATGTGTTTGAAGGCTCTCTTTTTAACACACACACACACACACACACACACACACACACACACACACACACACACACACACACACACACACACACCTTCATTCCATAACTGTTGTGCATTGTATTTTTATCTAGAATTTTCATCTTATTTGAGTGCCTCAACGAGGACTTGACTCACTGTAAGAATTTTGGAGCTGTGCATTCAGAGTAAAGGTGCTGTGTAGAAATGAAGATGAAAACTATCAAAACAAACAAGTTTCTAAACGACACCTTGTTTAAAAACCTGTTCTTTTCTTCCTTTTCCATGCATTGTTTCTCTTGCTGTCATCTTTGTATGGGTCTGCTGCCTGGTAGTAATTTTGGAAAAGCACGCTTGAGTCCTCTGCTGTAGTGGACGATGGAGATCTCTACAGCTTGTTAAAAGTTAGCCGTTGTTGACTTTTCTTCCCTGCTTTTTCTCTGAATCTTTGTGAAAGGAGGTCCTCATAGTGTGTTCCATAGGCTTTTGGCCATACACTGAACTCGGTGTAAGATTCACTCTACAGAGTGATAAAAAGCAGCCAACCTGAAGTAAAAAGTGCACTTACAGAAGCTTGGAAAGTAAAGCGTCTGGACTTCTTTAAGTTTAAGAAGCCAACTGTCTGCCATCTATAATCCAGTTTTGAGATCCCTTGATGCCCGCTCACATCCAGGGCCCTTTGACTTCAGTAAATCACATGATAGGGTGGGGCTAGGCTTCACAATGGGTTCACCTGAAACCTTGGTTGATTGTGACCCACACCTGTTTTCACACCTTGGTTCATCTTCAAGTGTGTTTAGGTAGAGGATCAATAGGGGATCCATGACCCTCTTGGGAACACTCCCATAGGGCTTCAAATCTGGGACTCTCCACCAATTGCTCTTAGAAATGAAGAAGCTTCTCGGATGAGAGGTGAAACATCTTCAAGAAACTTAAAAAAGTCCTTTCCTTTCCAAGCTCCGTAGACTATGATGACCTGGATGACTGAGAACCTTCACAGACATACTTACAAAAGCTGTACCTTTTAACATTGCAATTTAAGTGACATCTACTGATTAGCCTTAAAGTACCTTAGGTATCCCAAACTGATACTTACTCTCCTTTTTGATACTAAAATTCTGAAAACACAATGGTACCAATTTCTTTCTTCTGTACCATTAGGTACTGTAGGCAGTATATGCAGTTCTTCAGGAACTGAGGGGGGCAGCACATCCTAGTCTGTCATTGCTTGCTGAAGAAGAATGACACCCACAGACACTGCAAAAACTGTAGTGTATGAGGAAGATGACAATTAACTGCAGCTGCCACAATAATGCTGTCACTCACCTGACTCATAAAGGCAGCCTGAGGCAGGTGATGATTTATTCACTCAAGGTGTGCTTTTCAGCCAAAGGGAAGAAATTCTCCCAGTTTAGCAAAGCACCCAAAATATCAACATCCAAATCTGCTCATAGAATTAAAAGTAAATGAATTCACAGTTCAACATTCAACCATATCCTTCTTATGTTATTCTGAAATTTACGTTATCTGCAGTAATGTTAGTAGGTTACACGGCAGCGACTCTAACATTTCAGTATCTGTTCTGTAAACAAAATATAAGATTAGCATTTTAAATAAATGATCTGCAATCACTGTGCTGGTGATTTAACTTTTTTAACTTCTTAAACATGAATTCTTCAATAAATACACAAATAAGGTTTAAGTTCATGGGATAAATAATTTATTTTGGTGTTGAACTGGGTTTTGAGAATCCACTGGTTCTAGTACTAGTACATTATGTGTTGCACAATGGAAGAATTGTAGCATTTACTAATTAGCCCAGAACAGGAAGTAAAGCTAAGGCTGCTGGGACCTACGTTTGTTTTAAAGGGTTAAGGAAAATATGTGTTTTTATATAATATTGCCACTGTGTTTAAAAAGTCATGGTTACACCAAAAACATCCTGTGGGAATCACAAATATCTGAAACAAATTTCATGGCTTTCTGCCATAGGTGTTTGGAAAAATCTTAAAAGTGATTAGGATACATCCTCTGGGAACCATGATTATCTGTACAAAAGCGTGAGCTGAAGTACATGGCAACATATATCACTGGATAACTTCAAAATAAGCTGTCAGTGAAACCATGAAACACCAATCATAGGTAGGATTAGGTGATATAACAATAGCTATTTCTGTGTGGACCAAACTAATATAACCTGTAATCAAAAGTTATATTGGTTCAGCAGCAAATGCATCTCTAATATGATACAGGACAGCTGTTTGTTCCTGGATTTTTGGTATGGATGACCTCCAATAGCTGATGCACATGTAGGTAGTAGAGGTGGGTGTGTCAACTGAGTTGCAGTGGATTTGACAGACTGCAGGGCCAAGAAATCATTTTCTGAGAGAAGTGGCTGGAGATAAATACTGGGTGAAGGAGAGTTTAATGCCACAATCTGTCAGTCTGCTCCATATCACAGAAAGGGGATAGGACAGGAGAGAAGAGAAGACCTGCTTCTGATGACTGTCAGGTGACTGTGACTGTTCTTAGCCTCCCTGCCTCAGCTAAGAATCAAAAGGCAACCAAAAAGGCTTGCCTGTAGCTTTGTATACATGTATGTATACGTGTATGTATATGTGTGTAAATCTATAGAGAGATAGAGATTGATAGATATAGATCTATAGATAGGTTTGTGTGTATGTGTGAAAGGACAATTTCAAGGTCACTTCTTACTGCCTGGAAAACAAATGCTTGTTACTTTTATTGCATGTGGTTAACTATTGACTGGGGAGGACAGGGTACTTTGAATTAATGTGAAGTCACCTCATTTGGCAAGAATTCATCACACCGTACTACACAGACTGACTGGCTCCACTGAAGTTTTGATATGGCATGCACACATGCTCTATGTATCAATATAATAGGTGTAGACTGTTAAATGAGCCAAGACTGCACTAAGCCAGTTTCATCTCAAACATGTAAGTAATGGATATTTAGTACAGTCAGCCAACAATTGCAAGTAAGCCACCCGAATCCAAGAATATATTTCTGAATGCCGAGTGCTTTGGGAGACCATCTGTGTCTACTGCCAAGTGCACTGATGATTATTACACTGACTATAATAAACCTATAACATTAAGTCCGCATTCAATCTGTAGCATGACCATTCCTTTCAATTACCTGCTAAAAGAGTTCATTGCATACTTCTGCCAAGGGTGCAGGGATAATGCTGCTGTCCTTGTGGCACACCAAGCTCACATAATATCATGAAGAGTCCCTTCTCCAGCACCTCATTTCCTCCAATTCTCTTATCAATAGGAATTTGATACTTATCGCCGATAAATCCTGTCATTCAACATTCTGTAAAGTCTTGATTTTAAAAGGTGAAATACTGAAACATGTATCTTGTCTAAAAAAGTCTCTGACCTGGCCATTAGTTACTTTACAGCCAAAACACCCACACTGTGCAGTCTGACCTTATGTTAAGATATGGTGCCACTAATTGGATTTCAAGAGAGATCTATCTAACCTGAAGGGAGAAGGGCTACTGGGGACATTGATTTCCTTCATCTAACATTTTTCATCCCAAAGTGTTCCTCCATCCACAATTAATCACTTGAGCTTTGCAGCACTAATTGACTTCACACAGACTCCCTTTTCTAGCCAATTAAAGTACAGCTCTCAGCTTAAACAGTGGCCACACGAGCGAAAGATTTGGTCTAAAACAAGAAACAATCCACACCTCTCCAACTTCAAAGAAGGGTGTTTAAGGAGAAATGCTGGTTTTATTCATGTCACATTGATTGGGCAGACATGACACTGAAAGATGAGCCCACTGGTGTAAAACCCACCATGTCTGCATGCCTGTTGCTCTCTAAAGGGAAACCAAAATGAGCCGTAAGTGTTTATTTCATTTTCCTCTACCTTTTTAGTATAAATATAGACAACCATGTTTCCAAAAATCTGGTGATTCCTCTGTCTGCCTGTCATACAGAATGAGGCAGGACATTCTATTGTCCCAAGTTGCCAAATGAACCTAACAAGGTGGTAATTAGCAGATGGCAGGGGCTTTCTCACCATTTCTGGAGCTGCACTACTGTCAGAGAATTGCCTCATTAGACGCCCACTGACACCCCTGCTGGTGACATCTCTTCATTGCTTCCTCTCTCATTTTGGAAGAGCATTGTGTCTATGCAAGCATATTGTAATTTAACTGCCTGTTTACTGGATGCCTGGGTAAATATCTGTATTGCAAGTGTATTGTTTTGGCCCCGGTGAACCGAGAGCATGCTGGTGTGCCAAGTCGAGCTGCAGGGTTTTAGCAGAAGACAAACAAAGATGGATAGTTTTACCTGAGTGCTCGGTAGAAAGTTTGGAAGCTTATTTGTTTCTGTAGTTGAAGAGAGTTTTTGTTTTTTTGTTTTTTTTTGAGTCAACCTAACTTCTTTCTCATGATTATATCAGTCTGAACAACAGATTAACAGCTAATCTATTGCTCTGCTGATGATTAAAATACTACGTAAACTATTAGACTTGGTTCCACTTTGGTCACTAGAAGATGAAGCCTATCAAAGTGATAATTGATAGGCAGCACATGAAATTATTAGCCTATATCTTTTTTTCAATGGCATGTCTTAAACTGTTGGATGGATTGTCGTGAGACACTTTACCCCAGATGAAATTTCAGTTGATGGTGTTATTTCTTTCAAGACGAAATGCTTAAAAACCCCATTACTGTCATCCTCAACTGTGCTTTGCTGGTTGTGTGATTTGGTACATTTTAACACAGTTTTTCTAAGAAATTGAACATAGTCAGCATTATACCTGCTAAATTGTGTTAACATTGTGATGAAGGATTATGTAGAAACAGTCTCAGTGCTGCTAGCATGCTTCTAGGCTTTTGATTTTATTCTGTTTTGTTGTAATTATGTTTAAAAAAAAAAAAATCCGAAGCACCTCATATTTCTAAATAAAAGTACATTACAAAGGATTTGTTCTGCTTTAGAATTTCATTGTGCACTTTAAAGCAGGAAAGTTGTGTACCCATCTGCTAAGCCTGTCCTCCTGCTCCTCAATATGTGACCTGAAAACTAATGGCAGCTAAACACAAAAAGAAGGCTTGGCTTGTATTTGCCTTTATCCTTGCGGCAGAAGACAGGTGGAGAGGCACTATAGCGACAGGTAGATGCAGACATCCATTGAAAGCAGAGGATTGTTATTAGAGCAAATAAAAGGTTAAGTGGCTAGCAGTGGAATAGAGAAAAAGGAGAGATGCAGGGAGGCCTGATAGCAATTCAGAAAGTGATCTCAAACATAGGTGTGAAGAGCCCCGTGGGGATCTGCCAGGGCTGATGAATCTCCACAGAAAGGGCGGCACAGGCATGCATGGAGTGGTTGAACAATGATTAAAAGGGAAAATGAGACAAGCATGGTAGGTTTCCATGTGTGTTCCCATGCATCATCATTAATCCTCCGTGCAAACGTCACCCACTTCGTGCACCTTGTCCGCCTTCACTCCCTTTGTTTTTAATAATTCTCCATCCTTGAACTGCAGTTCCCCTTTTCCCCAGCTGCTCCCCTACACTCCCCCTGTGCGAGAGTGCCTAATAGCCGGATGACAAGGCACAAAGGCTTCCATTGTGTCCCACATGCCTCGTACTACTACCCTGGCAGGCCAGTGATGTGCTGCCTTGTAACCTAGCAGGAAGCTGAGAGTCGCTGCACTCCCCCTTTCTCTCATTCTCTTTCTGTCTCTGGAGATATGATGTGGCAGGCTAACGCAAGCTGACAGGCGGGCCACAAAGGCTACCCTGTTAGAGGCTCTTGAGTAGGAGTTTGCTTTGGGCAGTGGAGGTAATTTGCATGTGTTTGTGTGTAAGTACGAGAGAGAAAAAGAGATTGATTTTTGTTGACCCTGCGTTGTATCTACACATAGTTGCGGGAATTCTGTGGTATCGGTTAGTACCCTCTGTTGTCCACACTGAAACCAGTTGATCTTTCAAGGCCTTGTGTGAAAATAGATTTGGGGTGAGTTTACCAAGCTTGATAAAAGCCCTGGCGGAGGGGTAATCACTCCTATCTACACAAGCTTGACCCAGTGGGAGGGTTGGGATGTATTTTCTTTATGTTTATTAGAGTTTGGGGGTTTTCATTTCTCATAGCTTCTGGGAACATGGACCGCAGGCTTGTGGCTTTTGTGGGGTTTTGTTGTGTATTCAAAGCCAGGCAGCTTTTGTTTCATTGACCTAAATTCCTTACATTCATTGTGCCAATAAAAAGTCTATAGAGTTACATAATAGATAGCCATGCTTCTCCATGCCTTAGCACTTACTTGTACCACTGACATGCTGCAATTACAGTATCGTTTCAGCTTAAGCAAATTAGCATGTACATGAAGGATGACTGGAACCCCCAAAAATTCCAAAAACCTGCCTGTGCCTTCCTGCAGAGCACAGTGCCACAGTACTGAGTTGTGTTGAGCATCCAGTAAACAAGAAATTCAAAACGTTTTATTAAAAAATATTCTCACCACCACTTTTTAAGACAACATTATCCTGCTGATCTGCACTCCTTGCATTACTTGTTTTATCCCCTTAGGGAATGAATAACAATGAATTTAATTTACAATATTTTGGAATTAGGTGGGTTTTTATTTTGTCTTATTCCCCAGCTGCCTCGGCTCTCCTTTAACACTTCCGAATGAAAATGTCATAAAAATATTGTTCAAGTTTTTCTTGAATAGGAAAAGCTCTTACAGAGTGTGGGAGGTGTAGGATGCGCCACAAAAAAATCATTACTTTCACTATGGGAATATTTCTCTTTGCTATTATGAGAGTTGGATTTTTTTTTCCTACATTTTATTTTCTACATGTGTCTGTATGCGTATGTGTGTGTATTTTGTAAATTAGTGAATACATTTGAATGCAAGAAAAAGTTTTTAGTTGTTAATTAAAATAATGATGCAGAGTACTATTTCAAAATATTTATGAGCAGATGAGCCAACAAGAGAATCGCTCTTACAATTTGTAAAATTACATATTTACATATTCTGCTGGAAGACGTGACTGACTTAAGCTCCCCACAGTAGTTTAATGTCGATCTCATTTGGAGTCTGTCATTTTCTGCATGACTTGTGTTTGATTTGTCAACATTTCCTGATTTGGATAAGACATCTGCTGGATTTCACCACTTCTGTCAGAGACTCTGGCAGACATTGGCACATCTTGGCCTTGCGTTTCTGCATTTTGGGCTGCACAAAGAAAAAGGGACAGATGCATAATACAAGACTTGATTCTGATCAAAGTCAAAGTGTTTTTTGAGAAGAAGAAAAAACCCCAAAGCCAAACAAATGGCATGACAATTGATGTAGATATCACATCCTTGTGCCCACTCCCTTAGTCAGCAGCGTCAGGTTAATTGTGTACCCCCTGCTAAGCAGTGGTGGAGAGAATGAGCTTTGATGCCCGCAGTGGTAGTGAAGACGTATTCAAAGCACATCCTGCGTGTCCCTTCTTCAGAAAGAAACTTATGCTCCACACACAGCTTGAGACCACACAGTGGAAGAGTCTAACTGTAGCAAAGAAGCACAAAGGATTTTGCTCTTGGTTTCTTTCTTCTCTCTTCATCTCTCTGTGTACTCTATGATATTCCATCACTCCAAGAAGAGCTGTAAATCTTCTTCCTGCACTCTCTTTCTCAGACTTTGCTTCCTTTTCTTTTGCTTCTAAAAAACAGCCATCCTAATGTTCTGTTCCTGTTTTGTTTGTTTTTTTGTTTGGTTGTTTTTGTCGTGAGTGCATCTGAATTATTACTACAAAATTGTCCAATTAATGTTTAATCAGATCACTCCCCACACTTGGATTAAACTGCTGTTCCTACTAGGAAATAATAGTGCTAATGTTATGCTCTTGCCTTTTGCCATGCGTCTGGATTTTTAACGATAGAGCTTAATAAATATTTAATCATGTGACTAATAGGTTTCATTCCGATCGGGATTGGATAGAGATCATACTATGTACATTTACCTACAGTTGTGTGAAAAAGAAGGTTTTCCAAATGAGGACACAATAAAAAAAAAAAAAAGAAGAGTTCCTTAGCAGGTCTTGAATTACATAAATATGTATGTCTGATGGGTTACATTGATTGACTGAACCTACAGTGGTGGGGAAAAATGTATCTCAGGGGTCTAACTCATCGATGATAAAGGTGGGCATAGCTACAGTGACATCATCCATTGGTTTCTGATGTTCTGCGTTAAAGCCTTGAGATCTTGATTTAACAAACAAACAACAAAAACCCGTTTTTGACAAGGAGGGGTGTGTCTGACTGTGAAGTGCTTTGGCTGGCAGCTAATTGGTCACAAGCCGTTATGTAATGAGCATACCAAGGCCAATCCTCCTTTTTTAAAACATAGCACCTGTGCTATCGCCATCTGGTGGCCATCAGATAAAATTGGCTTATTGTTTGTGATCTGGAAGCTAGGTCCATCTTTTGCACAGTTTATTTCAAGTGTATCTGTAACCTGTGTATTATTCTCGAGCACGTTTCAAAAATAAAGTTTTTAACTAAAGCTTGGGTAAAAAAAAATATATCTATTTTTATTTCTTTAAGGCTTATTCTTTACGTTAGCATGATAGCATGAAACATGACAGTGATCATTATTGGAAGCGTAAAACTTTCATAGACTTGCATGCTACTATGTGCTCCTAATCACATAGTATCAGATGTAAATATTTACTGTCCCAATATGTGGTGTTTTTGATTTGGGCACTGTAGCAGGGGTTATTGATTAGAGCTTTCCAATATTGTTGGTTATAAAATAAAATTTCTGATTATCTTTTTTAATTGTCTTTAAATGTAAATAATCAAAATGGTGTTTTTAAAATGTGTGTAGTTTGGAGGCCGTCCAGTGTGAATTCATAACTCAAACTTTTCTTTTCTTTCCCTCCAGGTAAAGTGTTGAATACTGATTTGCGTCACTACCTCAGTCTGCAGTTTCAGAAGGGCTCCCTGGACCATAAGCTCCAGCAGGTGATTAGGGACAACCTGTACCTGCGTACCATTCCCTGTGAGTAGCTTCCTCAGCCTTGGGCCCTTCAGTCTTCTCTCTCTGTCTGGGTCTTCTTGTTGCCCTCTCACCTCTCCAGATGGAGCGTAGTCTCTTCCCATCTGTAGCACTACCTGTTATGCATTTTCCTCCAGGCCCTCCCTATTCTTTAATTCAAATAAACCCCTTTAACTTGTTTTCTGTTAATTTCTTCTACTTACACTTCAGTATTATAAACTGCAGATTTTCACTTCTTGATCTTACCAAAATTTGTAAAAGCACACAGTCCTATGAAAACCTGAATAGGCTTTTATATGGATGTCTACATAGGTAAAATGTATAAATATAGACTTCAGTGCTTGTGGAATAAAAAAGGGTGAAAAACTTTCAGTGTTTTTATGTTTAATAATGGAGTTTTGCCCTCGTGTATATGAAATATTTAATTAAGAGAGATGTTTGTCAGTTTCTGATTGTTGTCAGACCTTGGTTGTGTTCGATTTAAATTCAGGAAAGAGTAATTCTACATTTTCTTCCCCATTTACTTTCCACCCTCTGATTTTTTTCCCCCCTCAGTTTGAGTTTGCTCCACTGCTCTTTTGGAATATTCTGTGTTTATACCCGAGTGATTTAAAAATGGACAACAAGGCCAACAGGCGTAAATGAACGAGCAGCTGCAGTTCTCTGGGATGCGCAGCTGAGTTAAAAAAAACAAAACAAAACATAAACAACAATGTTTTTGCCATTTATCACTGAGACAGCATTTATTACTTGTGCAACTCACAGTTAGCATTTGGAAAGCTTTCACTTCTGACATTTTGCTTGTGGGGGACATTATTCAAAAGACAGTTGGAGGTGCATTTAAGGAATATTGCTGTGTAGAAGTATCACTGATTAATTTGAGATGCATATTTATTTGTGTCTTACCGAATAATCATGCTTGCTGTCGTGGAAGTTTCACAGTAGTTTAAAGTTTAATCATTAGACCTCCTCTCCTAATTACAGTGTGATAAATAACATCTCAGTCTTTTCTATCTCAAATAAAATGCAAATGTTACATTTTCTCACATTATCACAATGATTATCACAGCTGAAAAGCCAGTGTTGTAGTTGTACCTGCTTGTGCACATTTGGGTCTACTTTAGTGAGTTATTGTGGAAGATAATAGAAACTGTGAACCACGCGTATCAACACTGCGGTTTGGCTTCAGTAGCTCAGCATATGTCCGCTGTCCAGTTTGCTCATTCAGGCCTGTGCCAGTGGCTTATCACAGTGCACTCAGCCAAAGTGACCCTGTGAGCAGCCTAAATAGCCATTACAGCATGATGCCATGCGCTCATTACAGCACTCCAAATAGCATTTCGGAGTGACAGAAGTATGACTTTGCTTTTCTGCTGCACACAGAGAAGCTTCATTAAGTGTCACTCTTGCCTCCCACAAACTGGGGCTCAAGCCAGTACCAGGGGTCTAGGTCACCCAAAAATCCTTAAAGCTTCACTAAATTCCAACACCCAACTCTACCGTCTACTATCGCTCTCTCCTTCCCTGGGTATTAATATCCATTGCAGCACAGCACTCAGGCCCACTAGTCTCGCTTCACAATAAAACACCAAGGAAGGATGGTGCAAAGGTAAAAATAAAGTGCCTCAGGTTTTCAGTCAATTGCAATTTCTATTTTGAGAAGTTTAAAAACAAAAACTAAGCATAGCTGTTGCACTGAACTCTTCACTTACTGTTTTCTACTTACTGTAAGTCTCAGACAACTGTGGATGATGTGTGCCAAAATGGACAAGCTAAATGCCCACTTTCGAGTGTTTATTGTGTTTTCACTGTAGCTATTGAGCCAGCAACTGTAACCAACACTCATATTTCCATGTTCCTTCATGTTAGCGTTCTGATTTATTGTGTGTTTATCGTATATTACAGTCAAACTCACACAGTCTGACTAAAAGTTTGAAGTTGGCACTATGCGATCAAGCATCTGTCAGTTTACAAATGGCAATCCACGTGCTTCTTTACTCATTCTTTTTTGTTTTGCTGCAATTAGCATCTTGTGGGCTTGTTGTTTCTTCTGGTGCTCCACTGAGTGGGTGTTCAACCTGCAAAATACAGTTCACGACTAAGAAAATCCATGAAACACAGTTCATATCTAACACTGGAGAGCTGGATTTTGATGTGAAGTCAGAATAACCTCCACAGACCTACTGTATCAACTACATTTACTTTTTGTTTTTCTTCTGTTTTGCTCCTGTATTGTTTTCATACAGTTGTTTCATCTCTTAAAAAAATCAAACACATAAACTAAAAGTTAAAACAGGCTTGTATTTTCCGGTGAGAATTGGCAGCAAATTTCTTCTGGTGCTCTCTTCAAGGCTCCTTCTCCCAGTGCTCTTTTTTTCAGGTGGCTCTTTCCACTGTCTAACCATAACTGAATAACAAACTGCACATACAGTTTTATTTTTGCTATCTCTTTCATGTTTTAAAACTGTAATGTTATTGTTTTCTCCTTTATTTTGTGTTATTTTGGGAGGTTTCTGCTACCTTTTGCAGTCATGTTGCACCAACTTCATATGAATACATTTACATGATTGTATAACAGGAAAACCGATCCAGTGTCTTGGAGTTTGTTGGTAAGGTAGCTGAATTAACAATAAATAGCTACATAATACATTTCCCTATTCCTTCTTCCAAAAATGAGCTCATATATCTTCTTCTTGTGATTTTTATTGGTCTCATCTGATTGCTCTGTTTGACAGAATAAAAGATTGCCTTTGCAAGAAACTAAGCAGTTTCAGATGCGATGGCTCACACTGCAGTCGGGATGGATGTTGACACAGAAAGAAAATGAAGAATGGGGATGGGTTCCTATTAAGCTCTGAGTTAAAATCCCTCGTGCCTGCAGTGCAGTCAGATAGCAGAGCGGTTTAGCTGAGGTATTTCAAAAGGCCTGATTACATCTAAGATGATGGTAAGAGCAGCTGGCGTGTTAAGGAGCATTAAATTATTTTCATAACAGTAAGTTTTCAGTGTCTTGCCAATGAGACCATCAACAAGGGAAAATGTGACACTTTTTAAATCACAGTTGCAGCATGGTACTACTTAATGGCTCTTTGCTGGAATTGAAAGTGCTTTAAGGTTGCCTGTTTCAGGGGGTAAAGGACTGTAAAATGAAGGGAAAAGGAGAACAAAGGATGCATTTGGGGAAAAAAGGGAATTCTTCTTTCTCTATTATTGTTTTAGGCAAAGCAACTGCCACCGATCATAACCATTGACATTTGGAAATACACTGCAAGTATGCGTGATTTGCTTGTTGTTGTTGTTTTTTTATTTTTTATTCTTTTTTTTAGTGCAGGAAACAACTATTGTGGCTAATAAATCAACAGAAAGGGCTTTGAGGTGACAGTGCGTTATATTCATTTGAATCTATTCACAATAGCAGTTTGTGGTTTGTTGATAATGAGGTCCCATAAAATGCGTTGCATAAACAAACAGTTTATTTAGGTAGCTGTAGGCTGGCATGTCAAAAGTGTACAGCACCAGGATGTACATTGGATTAGTTATTATTAATTTCGGAGAACTAATTTCCACACAGAGCAGACATGCAGATGGTGTTATTATTTAAAAAAAATATGTGTAAGGTCAACAGAGAGCTTTCTAATTTTTCTCATTTATCGTGCTTAAAGTGGTGCTGTTCTACACAATCAGCGTCAAAGTATGTAATTAAAAATCTTGTTCATTGTCATCACTTGTACTTCTTCTGTATTGTGACAGCTGTGTTGCTCTGTGGAGGACATTTTTTTCCCTCTGCTTCATATTTGAATAATGAATTCATCGCTTTGCTGTCCCAGCTTTGTTGACTATTCATGATGCAGACACAGATTCTCCCCTGAGCATTGTATTTGGACTTGAATCACATCCCTGTGGGCATGTTGGATTGAGTGTCACTTCCAACCCCCACTCCCACCCTGGCGATGAATGGCACATTCCACTTGTTTGGAGTTCCTACTGTATTAAACTTTCTCATTGTTGGCAGGTACTACTCGGCAGCCTCGAGAAGGGGAGGTTCCGGGAGTGGACTACAATTTTATCAGTGTGGCGGAGTTTCGTGAACTGGAAGAAAGTGGACTGCTGCTGGAGAGTGGCACCTACGATGGTATGTTCTCATACACAAGGAACACAATATTATGGAGGGGCCTGGATAGATAGTTTACTTTTAAGTGGGAGAAATAGGGAGTTACAAAATATCAGACACACATCAGACCCTGACCTTGGTATCGAACTATAAAATGATTTTGTTCTTTTCGGACTTTTGTCTGGTTGTTGATTGTTGTGAATACCAGTTTTTCCTCTGAGCATAAAATACAGCCACTTTTAATTATTGTTATAAATAATGAGAAACAAATACTGTACTATTATAGGGGTAGATTTGAAGATTGAGTCATACAGACAGCCACAGCCACTGGCAGTCACTGTGAAATTTTTTGCCCCAGGCAACTGCTAGCAACTATTTTTCAAGATGTTGCTTGCCAGTGCGAAATTGGTTGCAAAGAGGTATGTGATGCCGCACCAAAAACCTCTATGTGATTGCCCTTTGGTTGCTAGCAGGTAACCATGGTTGCCAATAGTTTGCAAGATGCTGACTCTAAACACTCGCCAAGCCGTAGTAAAAATTTTAAAAAGTGTGATGGAAAACAGAAACTTAGACAGTTTGTCTTCAAAGTAAAAGTTACATCTTTTGAGGTGTGCTTGCTGCAGGTTGAAGAATAAATGTTGAGTGTTGGAAGACAAGCCATCGCCTTCCAGTAGCCAGTAGCAAATGACCAAAGCAATTACAAGGAAAATTTTGGTGCAGCAAGTTCTTTGTCACATATCAGTCTCTAGGCTTGTGTGACTAAGGCTAAAGATGGATTTAACTGTAGTGTGACCCCTGAATTGGTGCTAAAATCATGTCTACCATAATGAAATCCTGCAGATGTTCTGTTTTGCCATCGCACCATAAACAAACCACATCAAACAAGACAACTTTTCATTTAAGATCACTCTGCTCAGATTGTATTCTGGCTCAGTTGACATTCTTTTCATCGGCCTAAAGTAACTGGACCAAACTGGAAAACACTACAATTTCTGTAAATACTATAAACACTGAGGACAGACCAATGTCCCAGTCCATTCCAGTCGCCAGGGTCCTGGTTATTAGTTGTCTTGTGAATTTGCTGAGCTGTACTCAGTAAGGTCATCAGGTGAAATCAGCACATTGCCCGTGTCATCAAACTGCCATCCTAAAAATGAAAGAACTGGAGATAATATATCCCCAGATGGCTTTACCCCATTCACCTACTCATGATGTCGAAAATGTGTTTGCTATGTAAAAGCTCTTTCATCTGCCCTCTGTCCCACATCTGCTCCCGAGAGACTGGCCCTCCAACCCTGAGCCTATGAGCCAGTGCTCGGGATAAATAATGGATCCCCCCCTGTCCTTTTCTGCCTAATGTAACACTACCATGTGTGTATTGAATGGAATAGAAACACAACCTCACAGAGTTAATTATTAATGCCAAGCCTTTTGCTCAATAAACTTCCACACAGACCTACAAATAGACAGACATACTTTAAAGCAGGAAGTGAGAGGGTGAAATATTTGACCTCATAATGGCTGGCCTTGGTTAGTGAGTCATCTACTTCACATTGATTACTAGTGGCTCCAGGCTTTATATTGTAGATGGTAAAATTAACATGCACACCATGTACATTATCTGATAATGCATGTTTTCAGAGGTCCCGTAAAGCCCATAGCTCTTTAGGGTTTTTTGTTGATGATTTATTAAAGCACATGGATATTTTCTTTAATTGGATTAAGGGTATAGTACCCACATTATATATGATTTATGTTGTTTTGTGTGTCTTAGTGTGAAAACTGTTTCTTTTTTCCTTCTTGAACTGAACTTTGAATGTCAAAGGTTCAGGGAAAACAACAGTGAATCATCATTTATCACTACCTCTCCCTTTCATGACACGCTTAGTACTGTTTGTAGACAGTGCATTCACTCTCTACTTTAATACCATATAAAGATGTGGTCAAAAGCCAACAAGACACACATTAATGTCATATTAATTATGGGGCTCTTAATGATTTCCTTGAAGTGTTCTTTTTCCAGGATGGACTGATTAAACAGAATATATCTTTGGAGACTTTAAAGAAACAAGAATTGGGTGCACAAGTTTAAAATTATTTTGGAGTTTCTCAATGTACCAGTACTACTGGCAGCAAAACAGCCCCAGACCATGATGCTACCACCACTGTGCTTCACATTTGGTACAATTAATTTAAGTAAACTTCCAATTCTGCCAAGAAAAGTGTTCAAATATCCAGCTAGAATCATGCCAAAGGTTGCTGATGTCTACCAAAAGCAATTGGTTGGGCTATATCTTGCTACAGGACATTTAACCAAATATTAGTGAGGATGTATTTATACGTCTGACCCTGTGTGGATTGGAGAAATTCCCAAACAATTTAAAACCTGTGGATCCAGTTCTTGTTTTTCAGTCATTAAAGAATGTACCCTGGAAAAAAGAAAAGTTCCATGAAATGATTAAAAACCCACAATCACCATTACCTCTGAGACTAATCCTTCAGACCTGTGAATAATAGTAGCATGCTGTAACCAAGACCGAAACTCACTCTTGCTGCTCTACTAAAGGGAGTATTTGGTGGAGGAAAAAAAGTCTTTCACAGACTTTCAACTCACTAAACAACAATAGGAAGTTATTTAAGAAGGCCATTAAGATGAAAATACTTAACTAAGCATAAAAGAGGAAAATTGTGTTTTCAACAATCTTGCTCTCCGCTTTCCAGGGAAGTATTAGCATAAAAGTTGACTCAGCTGTTGGAGAACTGAATGGAGAAACTAAAACTACACAAAAAACATACAGATTGGTTTGCCAGTATTTCTTTTACAGAGAAAGTGTCAAAGTGTAACACTTATGTTGTAGCTGAAATTGATTTGGGTGCCTGTATGTATGTGATTTAGGGCATATCCGACTTTATGCCCCTCACTGTGCAAGGTAGAGAAAAGCCAGTGGTATGAATCATTCATGACAGATGCTGCAAGCAGAAATGGACCAGCAAAAGTCAATAAAACACTAGGCCTGCTACAGCTGATTTAATTGGATTTCATCTGGAAATTCCAGTGTTGTTTTAATTTTAATATCTTATTATTTCCTATGTTGTGTTCAACATTCATTTAATATGAATTCCTGATGCCACGGGATCCCATTATACTGTGAGCAATTATTAAAATCAGTGGGCTACCTAAATTTGTGGCTTGTATGGATCTGGCTATGCTTACATCCTCATCCGTGATTGTATTTTTTACAAGACTGCCATGGGAAACATAACCTTGATTACCTGTTAGAAGGTATAATCATAGGTCGGTGCAAAAATGGCTTGCTGGATGCACTGCAAATATAAAATACTACATAATGACATACTGAGGAAAAAGCACAGGACATGATTTACAGACAAGGCTGCACTAGGGTCTTTTTAGCTGACGGTTACAGTCTGAAGTTGCAGGCCCACCAGGGGATGGTTTGACAGGGGCTGAAAATGATGAAATCCCTTTGTTTGTGCAATGCCAAATTCATCCCCCATGACAATCATAGACTTTAGTGGAGAAGAAATGACTGTTTACGGCCTCCTTGTTTTGCTCAGCCACACTGCCTACAACCATTTTATAATAGGATATTTTTGGTGTTATAGGCTTTACGAAGTTCTGAGACAAAGCTACGTAACTGTGGATTAGATTTGTAACAATGCAACAGGCCAGTTTTCACAGAAAAGGGGGGTATAAAGGTGCTGGACTGGCAACTGCTACGTTTGCCTATTCATGGGAACTGATTAAGAAGTAACTCATCTCTAAGGAGTACAAAAGAGATGGTATAGTACTCAATTTGATTTTTGCACATACAAAAAAGAAAAAGGAAACATAGAAAGGGAAGAAACGGCTGAAACTGAAATTGAGGAAAATAAAAGATATAGAAAAAAAAAAACTAGTTAGGATTGACAAGCTCAATAATAAAAACAGGAATTTACAGTAAAGATATGAATGGTGTTTAATATATTTTGGGTTTCACAACACAGACTCAGGAAATGAACATAAACTAGAGAGGAAGTTCATTTATGAGAGGCAGGTCAACAGTAGATTGCTAAGCTGTACACACACACAAACACATGGAGGCCGAGCAGGAGAAAGCAGGGTTGACAAGGTTGGCTTGTGAAGTGTGAGCATCCATGCCAAGCAGGGCCTACACCCAGTGCCAAGGCTGGAGCATAAGAGACGCTTCACCCGCCTGAGGCATAAGCAATCAGTGATGAGGCCTGGGCAGGCTGGGCACTACCCAAGAGAGTGGAAGGCCATCCTCAATGATTAATGAGGGTCGGCGACTGCAGCCGGCAGGTTCAAAGAGTCAGAGGGATAAATGTGGTGAGGGTGGAGGGGGCGGTCGTGGTGAGAGCTGAACCAAAGCATAAATCCTTAAGAGGTTTTTCCCATGCTTCCACAATATAAGGGATGTCTCCAATTTCCTTTTGTCTTTGAAAACATCCCCACAAAACATTTGCTAGCAATTCCCATTACTAAGTGACCCTGACTTCATGAATTCTTGCTCTGTAGCATCAGAGCTCATAACAAAAGTTTCTCTGAAGGATAAAGTAGGATTTGGAGGAGTTAATTCTCCCTGCAAATATAACTGTGGTAACAGTTGTACTCACATTTTATTCAGTTACTCACAAGTTGGAGATGTGATACTGTATTCTGGCAGCTGCTGACTAAAACAGATGGCATGATATCTACACACACACACACAATCTGTATACACATTCTTTCCCATCAATAAACACATGAGGACTGTGGATACATTTCGTCTTGGGGTCTCTGGGGAACAGCAGCCAAGTTTAAAAACGTGTTCTTTTACACAAAACTGTTTCTTACGAGCAGCAAACATACCCTTGCATGTTTAGTATGAGTGTGTGGCTGTGTAATCTTCTGACAGTGCCAACCAAGTGTTAGCTGAGTTAAAATGAAAATGACTTTGCTTTACACTGTCCATCCACCACTCACCACCTATCTAACAGGTGCTTTAATGTAATAACACTATGCTGAACTTGTTAGTACTTTGAGGATGAAAATTCACAAGCTGTTGATGATGGATAGTAATACGTTGATCCACTGTGATTTTCTGTATTTGAGACAAACTTTCCCTCAAGTATGTTAAATATAGAAACCAAACTGAGATGCATATAAATCTCATCCAATGTTTGTGAGTGGGTGACTTACAGGAATTTGGAATTCCAAGATCAGGAGCTTGATCTAGATCTAAGCTATTAGGGAACAAAAAAGGGGTTCCTACCTAGATAAAATAGTAATTCTTACTCTAATTTCTTTCTGTATTTGCTGCTTCTTGTTACATTTTTTTGGTAGACCACAGCATATTAATTGGCTAAATGAGAGCCCACATCAACAGGTGTCTATTTCTGTCAATCACATATTGTCACGGGTAGCTGCTGGCATGGTGGCCTCAGGGCTTTTTCCTTCTCCATTTTCTTCTGAGAGTGAACAGTCCATTCATCTTAGGGTAGTAATTAAGGTGCAAGATTCATGGTGAGCACTCTGACATCATCGAGGTTGCCAAAAGGTGATCGTATCCTATTAAAACCAGAACCTTTTGTCTTGATAAGGATGCATAAAGCATTTGTTAATTAGGCTGAAATATGTCAGCACCATGCATGGGTCAGATAAGTTTCTCCCTTTTTTCTTGCTTTCGTGAAAAGAATATGGCATAAATATTAGGGAAAGAAAAGCAGGAATGTCCATGTTGCTACTATGACATATGAGGATTGCACACTATGTTGAGATTTTGGAATTTCATTTATCAGTAGAGATGTTTATATATAAATATGTGGAAATGAAAAGCAATGAACTCTTTTTCTTTCCCTTTTTGTTGAAATGATGCAGCTGCGTTAATGTGAGTTCCTGGTGCAACAGATTGTTGGGTGCACTGGGTTGGCTAGACCAGTGGTTCCCAAGTGGGCACACTCATGAACCCTAGGGTTGGGAAAGGCAGTGTAAAACAACATAAATTATACTAACCAGCAGTGCAGGCAACCCACCACAAAAAACAAACAAACATAAAAATAAAAATTGATTTAAGGCTTTAACAAGACCAGAGAGCTCAAAAAGCTCATCCAGAGTAAGTCATCTGTCTGGAGAAGTTAGCTAAAGCTAATAAGCTCACACGTGAACGCCAAAAACTCCTGGCCTATTTCAAATTAGCAGTAGATTTGATCCAGAGCTGGCCAGACTGTTTGTTTGTTTATTGTTTTTAATAAGGCGATAGAGGCAAAGTA
This sequence comes from Pundamilia nyererei, assembly GCF_000239375.1. Taxonomy (NCBI): domain Eukaryota; kingdom Metazoa; phylum Chordata; class Actinopteri; order Cichliformes; family Cichlidae; genus Pundamilia; species Pundamilia nyererei. Next base: position 837,676 of record NW_005187636.1, on the reverse strand, counting down.
CTTGCTAATGGTGTAGCAACACTCTTGCAAGGAAAGCCCACGTGTACAATCTGCAAATAGGCTGTGACAAATGGAATCAAAAGAAGGACTGAACTTTTTGTGTCACTCCACAATCTGCCACCTAGCAGATAAGAACTTTCTTAATCCTGAGGGATTTATTTTGTAGCTTTTAAAGATAAGACATGGTAATTTAATAATTTAAAATAGCTTCTATGTTTAAATATTAGCCTTCAACATAAAGAATAGAGGGTTTTCCTTGAACTGTATATTTTCTTAGCAAACTTTGTGTCAGCTGGCCTTTTAGTCAGTAGAGTCAATCAAAGATAAATAGAGTATTCAGAGCCACTGGATATCACACAACACCAACACCTCAGATGAAAGCAGAAAGGCACTGAACACATTTATTTACAAGGAGAAAAACTATGTATATGCAGAGAAAAAGATCCAGTCATCCTTGTAAAATGCAGCGAATGCCTGTGAAATGCTGCAGAAAGCTCACCTGCTGCTGGTGCTGCTTCTCCCCCTGCCACTTTCTCTTTTTAGGTTAGATGCAGTTAATGATTTTTTTTTTACCTTCTTATAGATGTTTTATATTGATGTCACAGTTAAGAAATATTTATTGCACTTAATCATTTAGTGGTCTTCAAGTCAAATCTTTCTCTTCGCTTCACTTTCTGCCACACTGAAATGAACACACATACAGCAAAGCTAAGGAGGCGTGTGCACGATGAAACGGAGAGCAGAGCTCGCCAAACCTCTGAATCAAAAAATGCTTTTAAAATATATCAATTTAAAAGGTTTTTCAAACAAATACTGCACCATTTTATACACATACAAACCCAGCTGTGTTACTAGAATGAGTTGAGGTATAAAGAAGTGAAAAGAGATGCACTATGACTTCATACTGTTACATTGTTTCATTTCACTTGTTCTGTGGACACTAATAATTTTAAATGGGTAAATTATTAATAGTTGCATCGTATTTTATTGTATTGTATTGAACTGATGGTACCTGGTGCATCCTACCACAATTTGAGAGAGAGACTCCTGAGTATCTCTTCGCTCCCACGTCTCTACACAGAACAGCTGAACCGACACAGTTCTGCCTTTCCATCAATTTGGCTCAGATATGCAACAGTAAATACAGCCTTTATTGTTCGTCTTTACTCTTGCTGTTATAATTTGCAGTTGTGCTTTTTGTGTATAGATAATCAATTGATCTTTTATTCTTTAGTTGTTTTTTTCACAGATATCTTTATTATTGATCTGTTAGAATCAGGAATTAGGATCTGTTTGATCTATCTGTTTGTAATAATGAAATATATTTGTTATTGTGTGGCTTGTCGTTAAAATAATAAAACATATATATTCTCTATAGAGTCATCACATAAAAAGGAAGATACAGATCACAGAACAGAATTAGATATATTATAATTATACGTAGTACATAGTAGACAGCAGATGCCTGGGGATCTTGCAAAGTCACAGGATATAAATGTTAAATGATATTAGCGGTGCATTAGCAAGTTCTTAATGAGCTGGACTCTACAGTTTTTAAACTACAGTTTAAAAAAGCATCTAGCCTGCAGTCTTTTCAGTTCACTTTGGGAGCTTATGGTTTTGTATCTGTGTGCTGGACGGAGGTAGTGATTCTAAACAAAAGCTGCTTTTCAGGTTGTGACTCATTAGTACACAGTAATTACAACGCAATCAATTTCAGTGTGCTTCCTTATTTTGGCCATCGTCTCTCCGCTCTTTGCACTGGGGTACTTAGAGAAGCTACGGGAACCTTTGTGTGAGCTTCAGAAAGTGGAACGAAGAGAGCAAATTACCACTTCTAATTTACCTCCTCCAATTTTTATTCCACGATTAAGCTTGCTATTAATTACAAACCTAGTAACCAATTGATTCTGATAATAATGCTCTCTAATTTAAATGTGCATTAATCTATTTACCTGACTCAGTTATGATGAATTTCTCACTATGATTCTAGGATGATTTTGTTTTTGTTTATTTAGTGTATCATAATTATAGCTGATTAAAAATGGTGTTTGGATGGTAACTCTTAATAACCTTATACTTTGCAGTCAGTGTAATAACGCATTTCAGTGTAAGGTACATTAATCTGAATGCTCTTTGTTTTCCTTTTAAGATGGCAAGCAATAATTTGATAAGGCTTTGAATATTTATTTATTATAAACGAGCGACATTAAACAATAGAAAGGATGATTGTTCCTCAATGTGGAACTTAATTCTATTTCCACCATATCTCTGTCAGTGAGAAAGTGGTCCTTCCCTTGTCTCTCTCCTCCCCGCAGACTCCTTGGTCACAGTGTCTTTCCACTCCCCGATGTGCCGTTTAACTGTTCCAAAACAACGCTCGGCTACTCAAACAAAGCACGGCACACTGCAATCCCACACAAAAATATGAGGACAATCAATACTTCCACCATACTTTCACGACTATTTTCTCACATCTTTTGGCCTCAATTGTTTTTCACAAAGAAAGAAGGTGGAGAGTAGTAAGTGGGTCACCCCGTTTTTTTTTTGTAGTTGAGAAAAGACAAAGGCTTGCTCTGTGGTGTAAGACCGTTAACTGCCTTAGGCTCCAACATGACAGCAAAGGGAAGCTGATGGACTTAAAGGGACAATCAAGTGCCCGAGAACCTTGGCATAAGCGCTGTGGCCACAATTGCCTGTGAGTGAAATAGTAAATATAACATTATGTTTTTTAGCACATAAACAAAATGAGTGAATCAAAACTTTTTTTCTTTGGCCACTTCAAAGATTAGAAGCCAGCAAATGATCTGTTGTTACAGTAATAGTCAGTGGTCCTGATTGAGCATATGGTATTGTGGGTCAGTACTGATTGTGATATTGGCATCTAGGAGAAAGGCTACAGACTTTTTCATAACCTGGAGATTTTCACAACATTTGAGGGTTACAACAGCAAATCCTTGGTCTTATTTTGTTCCAGAGTACAGGTCTGCCAGATAAAATTTGTAGGTAAAAAAAAAAAAGCAGTAATCTTTCACACTTTAAGTGATACAGTCTCTTTTTGGTCTGCTGCGAGCACAATGGTTTTGTGTGTACTTCTATCTCCTCTTTTCGCAGTACACTATAAAGCCAGAAAGAAACTCTTTTCATACCATAGTAAACATTTCTGGCTGTCTGTGTGTATTTTGGTAAAATTGAAGTGTCTACATTTAAATATGAGATCTTCAAAGCAGAGGCTGCCTAGCAATTTCTAAGTCTGCTCTAAGGGTAAAGGTAAGAAACAGATTACAGGTTAGCTGAGTGGAAGGGTTGTATGTGAATATGTGTATAGATAAGTGGTTGGGGTTAGGGTTATATGATGAAATTAATCAAGAAAGCTTGCACATATATTTTTTTAAATGTATTAAAGAATATATTTCATTGTCACTCTCGCGCTCTCTTCTTCCCAGGCAACTATTATGGGACCCCTAAGCCCCCTGCGGAGCCGAGCCCTGTACAGCCAGACCTGGTGGACCAGGTTCTGTTTGATGAGGAATTTGACACGGAGGTCCAAAGAAAACGCACAACCTCTGTCAGTAAGATGGACAGAAAGGACAGCGCTGCTCCAGAGGAGGAAGAGGAAGAAGAGAGGCCTCCTTTGGTCAACGGACTGACCGGTGAGGGACACCGCTGTTTTTAATTTTTTCATGGCTTTCACAAGTGTTAGTTAGTATTCTCTGCTAGCTGTATTACAGCTCCCTTCATTACTGGCTTTCTACACATTTAAACCCCAGCACTTTTTTGTTTGCTTGATTTATTTATTTTTCCAGCAGTTCATTATATTGTTCTCAGAATGCAAAACAGCAGGACCTTTTTACTTTTCTCCTTATCATTCTTCTCTCCAAATAAACATTCTCAGGATTAGCTGCTCTGCATGCAAGGTCGGCACTAAATCACAGCACTGCAAAGTCAAAATGTAGCCAAAGTCTGTCTGAGATCAATACAAGCAATCCCTCGGGTAGAAAGATAGTTTGTGCTCGTTTCATTCGCATACACAGATGCCACTGCATGGCTCAGCTAAGAGCTAATAGTGAGGATGAAATTGTAGCAGTAGTGAAAGTCATTACCTTAAGACACTCTTTTATTTTAAACACTACAAAAAGTAGAGTCGTGTGTTGCATATGCAAATTGAAAAATGTATCTCGAGTGGCAACAGCAGCAAATGCTAAATTAAGAAAGGTTTCTTTTCTTCTCAATTCTGAGTGCTTGCAACATGTTTTTAAAAATGAAGACGGAAAAAAAAAGATCTGAAAAATAAATTGTGCGTAGCCGTGGTTCAGGCAGGCAGCAAAGTCAAGCTTGGCTGCAACCCTGCACCTACAACCCCACGGTGTCAGTGCCGGCCCACATGACCTGATGTCTCGGTTGACACGCTTCTATCCTATTTAACAAACAAATATCATACCCCTCCTCTTCCTTTCATGCTTTGTCTGTATGCTCATGGGCATGGACCTTATGTGTAGAAGGACACATTAGGTCCCAGAGATATAATACACGGATTCGAATTCTAAAATAAATAAATAAATACATTTTTTTTTTAAAGATCAGTTATTGTATTAGGTTGAATTTCTATATTTCAAAGTAAGAAATTGTCAGAGATATGCATTGTCATCTCTGGATGGCAGTGTAGACCTCAACCAAGAGAAGATACTAATTATAGACAAATATCACTATTAATTAATAATAATAACAATAATAATGGATTGCATTTATATAGCACTTTTCTAGGCACCCAAAGCACTTTACAATTCCACTATTCATTCACACACTGGTGGAGGCAAACCGCAGTTGTAGCCATAGCTGCCCTGGGGCAGACTGACAGAAGCGAGGCTGCCATATCGCGCCATCGGCCCCTTTGGCCAACACCAGTAGGCGGTACGGTGCAGTGTCTTGCCCAACGACATAACGGCCAGGATGGACAGAGCTGGGGATCAAACCAGCAACCTTCCGGTTACAAGACGGGCTTCCCAACCCCTTGAACCACGTCAGTTGTCTCACTGAAAATACATGAATTCTTCATATGGTTTTAGAGTGCCCACTTAAAGAGGTAGCAGCTGGCATATTTCTGGGCCTTGAATGTAGTTAAGTACTGATTGTACATTTCTTTCATGTAATTTCGGGGTTTTTAGCAATCTTGCCTGCACAAATTTGCAACAGCTCTTCTGTTTATATTTCTTTGAAAGGGCTGAAAGCAGCTGTACCCTAGAGCAAGTGTCTGTGTGTAGTCGTTTATTCAGACTTTATAAATGCAGAAACATCTTTCTGGTTCTATCATGAAAAAGGGCCCTGGTTTCAGTACAAAGAGCTCTTGACTTCTTCCAGTCAACAGTTGTCACTATTTTTCCCCTGCCATTCCTTTATTCCAGCCAAACAGAGTGAGCATTCAATGCCACGACAAAGCTAGGTCACACACAGCCAGATGAAACCTGCAGATAAGAGCCTCACCCAGACAGGCACACATACACATCAAGATTAGGCAAATACCCTCACGCACAAGCAACACTATGATGCTAATAGAGTTGCGATGTAGCGCTCCCGGCTGGGCTGAAGCATTGGTCAACTCTGCTCTTGCCTGGGAGGCAGTTCTCAGTACATCACTACTGACATGCAAATCCTATGGCAATTGCTGCTCTTCCGTCCTCTTTGCGTGTACTCTCTCTGTCTCTCTCGCTCGCTCTCTCTACCCCTTACACTCCTGTGGATGTAACAGTCCGGCTAGTGTACAGAGGAAGAGCAGCTCGAGCAGCAGCAGCAGCAGCAGTAGGGAGAAATGCAAGGAGCCCAGAGGAGCTCCAATGGCGCCACATTCTCACGTCCTGTCTCCTTCTCCTTCTATCATCTCCCACACCACTACTCCCAACCCATTCCTATTTCTGTCTCCATGCCCATGTCCCTCTCCCCATGCCTGGCCACAGAGCACAAGGACAAAGCCGAGTGGAGGAAGACAGTGCCCAGCTACAACCAGTCAGCCGGGGCCATGGACTTGCGTATATGGAACACAGAGGATGAAAGTCAGGAGCCCTTGCCTAAAAACTGGGAGATGGCCTACACAGAAACCGGCATGGTCTATTTCATCGAGTAAGTAGCCTTTCTACTGTGACTTCCCTGTCTTGTTTTTGTCCTATTACACTCCCATTACATCACCATTGTTCTAATCCCATTGCTTGTAGTCCCAGTTTCTTCTTCATCTCTTTGTTTCTGCCTTGTTAACCCAGTATGTTTAGAGTTCTGACTTTTTCTGCTTCCTATTCAGTGCAACTCTCTGTACTGAATTACCAGCAGGTGCTGAACATGGAAGTTGTCTGTAGACTCAGCCATTGCAGTGGAGTTGAGTCTCAATAAAGTTTTTCCTTTTATTTCCCCTGCGTTTGATGTTGGTTTTGTTGGCTGCCGCTAAAAGCAGCAGGCCCGCATTGTTTACCTGGCCCGTTAGTGTGGCAAACAGTCAATGCTGAGCCACTGAGAGAGCCAAGTAAAGCTGCCTGCTGCTAAATCAATAGCTCATTCTGCCAGTGAGAGAAACAACAGGGTAAATGGAGCTCGCCACCCCTGACCTGCTGTCTTAGTTCTGCTCTTTATGATCTCTGCAACTGCTCACTCTTTTATCTTTCTGTGTCATCCCTTTCCATCTTTCTGTAATCTGTGACTTTTTTTTTCTTTTCATCTCCCTTATGCCTCAAACGGTCCTCTGAGCTTTGTTAAAACTGTACTAATATTTTTAAAAGGTTATTTAATAAAGTATTTGATCCCAAAAGATTAAATACTAGTCATAATCCTGTTTTGGGAGAGCTCTGTTCGTTTGCTAGAGATGGAAAAACACTCCCCGGGTGAAGTGGCTCCCAAGAGATCTAAGCGCTAATTGCTCAACTCTAATGGCATCTTAAGTATTTGAAAAATAATTTAAACTGTGCTTAAAGCCCTGTATCTTTTTCATATTACAGTCATAACAGCAAGACCACCACCTGGCTGGACCCACGTCTTGCCAAGAAAGCCAAGCCACCTGAGAAATGCGACGAAGGAGGTGAGGCAATAGGAGCTTGCTTTGTGATAAGTAACAATCGCGCAGGCACTTACAGCCATCGAGTCTGCTCACATTCTACCTACACTTTTCCCAAGTCCTTGTTGTATTGCCTCCCTGCCTCTCTGAAGGGGGCGCTGGCTAACAGACGGATACTGAACAGCTGAGCGCTCCTGGTCACAGTCATGCTGGTGACACAGCACAAACCCCCAGTCCTCAGTCCGCCCGTCCCCTCCTAATGGTTTCGTGGACACATGCAGAGAGCTCATCAGTGCAGCATCTCTCAAAAGGCAATTTTCTATGGCTCCTCTTGCGTAAAGATCTCCTCTGCGCTGCGTGTGTTTGTCACACAGCAGCAGAAACCCGAGATGCTGAACACATACACACCACTGGAAAGAAGGGCTGTTATTTTTTCCTGGGAGGCTTTCTAACAACACACGGTGTCCCCCCCTCCCCTCCCGCCCGTCTTCCCCTTCCTCCTCCATAGTGTGTATCAAGTCTTAAACACATAGTGACAAATAAAAGAAGGCCTCCTGTTCTGTAGGTGTAGCTAAGCATGCTGTGATGGTGCCAGTCAAAACACCACACTTCATTGAGTGTGTCCAATTGTCCATGTAGTGCCTCAGCAGTATCTTAAGTGATTTGAGTCAGCCTTTTCCCTGTCTGTTTTTTTCCCTTTCCCCCAGAGTTGCCCTATGGCTGGGAGAAGATTGAGGATCCACAATTTGGCACATACTACGTAGAGTAAGTAAAATTCTCTCTTCCTTTTATACCTGGAGATCCATAGAAATCTACACCTGTTGATAAGCATGCATGGTGATATTGAGTCTCTTAGTCTCTTTCCTGAAGAGACATCATTCTCGACCTTTATAGGTTTTCTGAAGCTGTTTCTGCATACTTGACTTCTCTAAAATGCCCATTTAGAATGGTTTCTATTTCAAGATATTTTTGTATATTCTGCAACATAAAGCCATATCACTTAATACCAAGCATATACATGTTGAGCTGCTGGATCTCAGGGGAACCTGTGGGACACGTGATAATAGTACATTATGCAATTGTGCAAACAGTAGTTTCCCACAATTCTGCTGAAAGCACCCTTGTGGGAACTAACAAGTGAGCTACAGCTTTGTCTGTGTATCTGAAAAAGAAAATACAGTGGAGACAACAGACAATGAAGATTTAGAGGTCCCTGAGATGGAAACGAGGGTGAGATTCAATTCTGATCGAGAGTGTAAACAAGAGCACAGTGTTTCATTTTAGTGCCATTACTGTGAACAAAGAGGAAGAGACCCGCAGGCAGGGGGGAAATATACGCGCCTGTTTATGCAAGAGGGTCATTGAGAGGCTCTCTCTCTCTCTCTCCCTTCTGTCTCTGTGTTTTTTTTGTCTGGCAAATTTTATTGTGAATGAACGACCAAATGCAACGACGTGACGCAAAGTCTCACTGTGTCTACAAAACATGAGGCGTGGCAATCAAGGATTGAGAAAGTGAGACAGAGCAAAAGAGGAAATGACAGAAATGAAGGAAATAGAATGTTTATCTCTTCAGACATAATGGCGAGGGTATCTCTGTGCATGAGTCATACGCAGTAAGAGTGCAGAGTACCCATGCACACACACACACACACGCGCGCGCGCACACACGTATACAGTCAGTGTCTCAGCATGTGGCTGATTCACTGTGCAGCATCAATGCATTTTCTCTTCCTAAGGTGCTGTAATGGTGATTTACAACCGTTAAAGCTTATTATGCAGATGAGCTACCTCTCTCCATTACCATCTAACCGTGGAAGGACATTTCCCTTGGTAACAGGAAATGTTTAAGCACACAGGTGTGACTGCAAATCATTAATTGTTTTTAGATTAAGTTTCGTGTTAAGTCCCCCAAGTATAGCTGCTGATCCTGGATTGGCAAAGCCTGGTTATATTAGGAAACTTCTGGAACGATACCACCTCAGTGCCTGTAATGTGAAAAAGGGCACATTTTTATTTCTGTCATTTTGCTGTTCATTAAGTCTTTTTATTCTCGCATTATGAGGCATTGAGCAGATGTTTATCCCAGCTATACAATATGGGCCCATAGCATGAAAGATTGCTACTGATTTCCTCCATGTAAATTCTCTCAGAATTCATTGGGCATGACAGTTAATTTATTTTTAATTAATGAGGTTTAGATATTCTCTCAAACCATTTAAATGTGCAGCAGTTCTGGCAAAGACAGGTTAAAGATTTTCGTAATGTATTTAGAACAGCTCACATATTATAAAGACAGCCTGTCTGCCTAGCACATGTTATGTCACAAACAGCCCTCGTATTCAAATCGCAGGTTTGCATGGCAGGCAAAGAACAGTGTCTGCTCTTTGGACAAGCACTATTCAGCGATACCAAACGGTGAACCATCAGTTGGCAGCTCGGACTGTCAACTGACATGAGAAACTCAGTAATAGATCAACAGTATGCAATCGAAACAAAAAAACATTTATATTTTCAATGCACATTCTAGCTTTATCTAACATTGGGATTTTTGCTCATTTAATATTATATTCCCTGTACAGCCACATCAACCAGAAGACCCAGTTTGAAAATCCAGTAATGGAAGCTAAGAGAAAACTAAGTGTGGACACGCCCATTGCTGCACCTCCACAAGCTGCTACGCCCTCAGGTAACTGCACCTACAACACTCGAGCCGCAGGCATATTAAAGTGGTTCATACACAAGGAAGGCTTGAGAACAAATTGTCACATTTTGTCAGTTTTGTACAGAAAACTGTCAGTGTGGAGGAAAATGGGTACTTTCTTTGAAAATCCAGTCATTAGAAGTTGAAGTTTCAGCAACATTTGTAATGAAGAACAACTTTACTGCTTGACCACTGCATTTCAGCCTGTAGCCAAGATCAACATTAAAATCCAGTCATTACCATTACTAAACACACGCTTGAAGAGTTTTATAGTAGACACATAGGTCTAAATTGCATTCTGAGATTTGAATAAGCAAAAGTTGCATTTACCTCAAAACTCAGGTCTTGTCTTTGTCGGTATTATAATACTTAAAATGTATTTTGGGGATTAATTACAACCAACGTGCTTCTATAAAAGCTTTAGTCAAACATGTCCAATTTGGGCTCATGACAAATGTCTAAATCAGCCCTAAGATCAAAATTTGTTAGTTGAATCCAGAAATGGCTAAAATAGATTTTGACCCCTAAATATTGGCAAAAGTGGCCCAATTGGGGGTAGGTGCTAATTTTCTGATGGTCACACTCCCCAAACTCGTCATCCTGGGTTGATTAAATTGGACTCATATGAATTCAAATTGTTGACAAATTTACAGTAAAATACATGTTAGTAGGTGCTAAATATATGCAGTCATGTCTGAAAAGGGCAGCATATTCTTTCCCAATGCCCTGTTGAAGACATTGTGATCTGCAGAAATTCCACCACTGAAATACATTTAACCTTTGCATGTCCTTCATTGGTGCCCTAGCTTGTTCAGAAACTAAACAAGTGTGATGTCCATAGAGAGATGAACTAATATGTGATTATTTAACGTTTCATATAACGGCTTCCTTATCTAGACTTGATGAAATATTATGTAATGAAGCAGCCAGATGAAAAGCCAATGTTGAAATTTATATTTGCGTGTATAAGTAATGGACATACATATAAAAGTTTTTACTACTCAACTATTTCAGTTGTCAGATTTGGATTCAGCTTTCATGTCAGATTCCATATGAAGAAGCAAGAAAACCTCTAAAAGGTTATTGACCTGATGGCTGTCTTACAGGAAATTCAATCATGAATCTTTAATTAAACAAAATGTTTTGTACTAGTGTGTCTTTGACTTATGGTAGTGGCGCTACGATCGATAGCTCAGGCAGTGGTAGTTTAACTCAGTAACTTCTCCACAGGGCGATTTTCCTTCATAAGATGCAATGCAGTCGACAGTATTATTAAGATGTCAGCTTTATAGTTCTAGCTTTTTGTTCAGCAAAGATATTTATATAGATTTGTGCGCATATATATATATATATATATATATATATA